>NC_091119.1:200524042-200781542 GCF_040183065.1 Periplaneta americana | reverse complement strand
CATTTGTCCGGAACAAATTTCTGCCCATATAAGGGACAAAACCAAAAATCTTTTTTAACCATTTATTATCACAATACACGACTCTCTTAAGGGGTTAGGTACAGCTTACAGCAGTAAAATTTTGGACATATTCAATATTTTTTCCCACCAATACTGTATCTTGTACAATAATGAAAATTAGTATTTGTAAAACACTGTCCGTAACAAACATAAATGACACTCGGGAGGAAATTAAACGCAGAATAAATATGGGAAATGCCTATTATTATTCAGTTGAGAAACTTTTATCATCCAGTCTGCTGTCAAAAAATCTGAAAGTTAGAATTTATAAAACAGTTATATTACCGGTTGTTCTGTATGGTTGTGAAACTTGGACTCTCACTTTGAGAGAGAAACATAGGTTAAGGGTGTTTGAGAATAAGGTGCTTAGGAAAATATTTGGGGCTAAGCGGGATGAAGTTACAGGAGAATGGAGAAAGTTACACAACGCAGGACTGCACGCATTGTATTCTTCACCTGACATAATTAGGACCATTAAATCCAGACGTTTGAGATGGGCAGGACATGTAGCACGTATGGGCGAATCCAGAAATGCATATAGAGTGTTAGTTGGGAGGTCGGAGGGCAAAAGGCCTTTGGAGAGGCCGAGACGTAGATGGGAAGATAATATTAAAATGGATTTGAGGGAGGTGGGATATGATGGTAGAGACTGAATTAATCTTGCTCAGGAAAGGGACCAATGGCGGGCTTATGTGAGGGCGGCAATGAACCTCCGGGTTCCTTAAAAGCCAGTAAGTAAAACACTTTCCTTCTGCTTTATGAAAAAAAAAATTACGATAAAAAAAATAGTACATTATGCAACGAGCCTATAATGGTAGTAATTAAGACGCGAGCATGTTTATGAAACGAGCGCAAGCGAGTTTCATAATTTTCATACGAGAGTCTTAATTACCAGTATAGGCAAGTTTCATACGACTTTTTATGCTCGACCATATTTCTAACTTGAAATTATTCATAAGTATTCATGTTATTCTTATCTGACTGGGGAGCGGAACTGACCTTGTGCAATACCTCGTAAATTGTGAGATGTGCGCAGACACGAAAGTATTGATTTTTTTCCGAGAAACAAATGTCGACATTGACCTTGATATAATCTACAGAGTAAAATAAATATTAATCTTGATATAACCTTGAAATTGATTTAGACATTGAAAAACGAGATGACAAATTGAATTTATTTTAATATTATTTACAATTAACGCTAATTATTATAGTAACAGAACTAGTCTTTCGATTGCATATCCGAGAATAATCGATACTTGCGCTTTTATATTGCTACAATGGTATTTTCTGAGTGGTGGAACACCTGAACTTTAATGAATAGGTGTACTTTAATGAGGTTCATTAAAGGGCTGCTACCAGGTGTATAATTACTACATTTCGGCATGGTAGAGCATAAAATTATTTACATTTTTTTTTTTTTAATTCAGTTCACTGTACAGTGGAACTAAATTTGAGTTTCCTATTATTGATAATTTCTGAGTTGTGACCAAAAAAGCAATTTATGGAAAAACATATCTAAATAGTCACTTGGTATAAACTGTCACTTGAAGGGCCAGGCAATGATTGTTGTGGGTTTACTACATTTATTACCTATTTTAAATTTTCTGCCCCATTTTTTGAGCATTTGCTCACAGTTTTCATATTATTAGTAGTCTGGCCTTCTATTTGCTAATCCTGCCCATGATGTGTAAATAACTATATAAACAAATGCACTATAAAACTCAAAACTACACTAAGTGCAACCTACATAATACACACTATTTATATACTGTTTCATACACTACAATAACTATTTCTGTCAAGAAATCGAAAAATCGAAAGAGAATTGGGAGGACAAATTTAAAAGGTACGCAAAACGCGTCCTTGCAAAGGGTTGGGGGCTGTACAAAACTAAATATGTGCGCTCCAAGCCTGTTGGCCACTAGTCTCACTCCGGGTTACGCTGCTCCACTGAAGGAACTCTAGAAAATTTTGAAGGGGAAGCCGAAATTGGACGTAACCTCTTAGGTACCACATACGCGAGGGGGACTGAGATTTCATCAAGTGATCACGGAACGGGAAGAGGAAGAGCTGGCTGGTGTTTGCCGTTAGGATGGCGAGACGCTGTCATCTGTTGTTCGATGACAAAACATGTGAAGGCCGTCGGAAGAAGCGCCGTGAAATCTAAATCTGCAATTTGAGAGGTCCCTGTCCTTTGAAATTGCGACTGAAAAGGCCAGGGACCTGTAGCCAAAATTTTTCTGGTAATTTTCGATTTTCCAAAAATAATTGGTGTTAACATGTATAATTAACCATCCTGAAACCGAAAATCGCTTTTTTTTTTAAATTTTTGTTTGTATGTCTGTCTGTCTGGATGTTTGTTACCTTTTCACGCGATAATGGTTGAACGGATTTCGATGAAAATTGGAATATAAATTAAGTTCGTTGTAACTTAGATTTTAGGCTATATGGCATTCAAAATACTTTATTTAAAAGAGGGGTTATAAGGGGCCTGAATTAAATAAATCTAAATATCTCGCTTATTATTGCTTTTTGTGAAAAATGTTACATAACAAAAGTTTCTTTAAAAATTATTTCCGATAACTTTTATTCTATGCAACATTTTGATAGGACTGATATTTAAGGATATACAAGACTTTTAAAATAACAATATAATACATTTTCACCGCCGCCTCAGATTATAGCGTTGTTGTTCCTGCAGTAACTCCTATGTGCAAAATATAAAATTTTTGAGCAGGAAGAAAAAACACATTTATTCATTCCATGGCAATGGTACATAGGAGATCGCGAATTCTTACATTTTCGAAAGAAAGAAATATAATTAAATACCACTATATATGCTGTATCACTGTTTAAGTTATTTGAAGGGTTCAGAACCATAGTGGACCAAGCGCCATTTACTGACGACGTAGAAAACAAGGGTTAAAATTAAGTTATTATCATAATTCAATGGAAACATAATATAGCAAGTAATATAAAGTATACACAATAAAACTAAATGATACTGTACAGTATGTGAATCTTCATTAAACTATGGTTGCATGTAATAAAAATTAAGAAACATGTTAAAGGAATTGTCATTGCACCAAATGATTGCCCTCTGGACCAAAATGATCGCATTTTAATTATTTAAATACAATTTAAATTAAGTAACATATTAAACGATTTATCCTTCTATCAAACACGAATGTTCCCTGGAACAAACGTCCTATTTTAAATATGTAATTACTTTATATTTATTTCTAACAGGTGCAGCGGAGCGCACGGGTACGGCTAGTATAACATAAACAACCGAAATCAGGTTGAGAATGTGGTAAATTTGAAACAAAAGAGACTAGAAAGTGAAGTGGGGTAACAGAGTTTTAAAAATGGCATCATTAAATGTCATAGCATTGAGTTATGACTTAAATTTTATTTGTAATATATTATATACAGTCAAAGTATTATTTTAAGCGGAAAAAAATAAAGAAAGTGAATTTCAGTCAATTTTCAGTGTCCTTTTTCCTTAAGAATTTAGTCAAAATAACACTAGAAAGTTGTTATTGCAACTAAATTATTAAGTGGTACAAAGTGTTGAAAGTGTGTAATCAAGATGTAAAATAGTTTTTCTTTGTATCTCTTCTAATAGTGAAGAAATGTCTCATGAAATGCAGGAAATTCTACAGGATTTCATTTACAATCTGTGCATAGATTGGATACTGCTATTAATAAATGAAGAGCAGTATAGTGACATTTTCATTTAGTATTAATTACTTTTCAATAAATAAAATATAGCTTTCAAAATAAAAACGTCTTTATCTTTAAAACTATTAGCATAACAGAACTTTAACATTTTTAAAAGTGTTAAGATTTCCAGATAATCTCATATTATACAGGTCTATCTAGACAGATGAGCACACATCTCCATAGAAACAAAAACAGATCTCTTCCAATGCCCCATGTGGAAATATAGCTTAAAAATAATTCCTTCATAATGGTTGGTATGTTATTAAAGCGAAATCTAGACTTTCTTTGCTTCATTTACCTCAATGTGAAAGTTTCTCAGAATTTTTATGGTACACATCGCAGTTTTAAACAACGCTTGAGTTTTAAAGAAGTATTTTTATACATATCAACTGTTCTTGAAAGTGAGTGGTTTCTACACTGCTATAAAAGGTCATTGTAAAAAAATCCCATTCTTCTCTCTCTCTCTCTCTCTCTCTCTCTCTCTCTCTCTCTCGCATGGAAATGCCAGAGAACAGAAATGGTATCACGAGCCCAGCAAATCGTTCGTGCGTGATAATCGATATTTCGATTATCCATAACTGCCACAAGCAGAAACAATAACAGAGTTGATTCTGGAGTTAAGAAGAAAGCATTTGTCTATCTACCATGAGCAATTTACATATCACATTTATTTACATAACGAGTAATGAAAGAAGAATAATGTATTACATACTCGTAAAAGAGGAATGAGGTATATACAGGGTAGTTCATAAAACTGCCGACAAATTTTCAGGAAAGAATTTAAATGTTTAACGGCATTTTTAGATATGTATACCATATGCAATGATGCCTAACGTGTGTGGTGAGGTAAATAAATGAAATGTAAATTCCTAATTCAGTATAATTTACGAAACATTTAGTTATTACTTATTTTTATTATGCCCGTTATGTCAAATGTTCTGAGAGAGATCCGTTCTTTATAAATTTATGAAGTAATTCTAATATTACTTCATAAATTTATAAAGTAACGGATCTGCCTCATAGATCTTCACTAAATAAGAATAAAATCCGGGCCATAATTTATAAAATGAAAGCTCAGCACACCAATCGCTTTCTCGGAGATGCTGAAATTCGAATTTCCATGATAATTGGAAACAGATTTTTTAAGCATACTCTGTATATCTGAATAGCTACATTTTTTTCGAACACTGGTATAATAATAATAATAATAATAATAATAATAATAATAATAATAATAATAATAATAATAATTTATTTTAGTTGGCAGAATTAAGGTCGTAAGGCCTTCTCTTTCACTCAAAGAGCAAAAAATATAAATACATATGTATGAACTCACAAGCTACAAAGAATACAACAATTTGATTTGTATATATGTATGTATGTAGTAGTACAGTAGGTTATTTTACGACGCTTTTTCAACATCTTTGGTTATTTAACGTCTGAATGAGATGAAGGTGATAATGCCGGTGAAATGAGTCCGGCGGGGTCCAGCACCGAAAGTTACCCAGCATTTGCTCATATTGGGTTGAGGGAAAACCGCGGAAAAACCTCAACCAGGTAACTTGCCCCGACTGGGAATCGAACCCGGGCCATCTGGTTTCGCGGCCAGACGCGCTGACCGTTACTCAACAGGTGTGGACTGTATGTATGTATGTATGTATGTATGTATGTATGTATGTATGTATGTATGTATGTATGTATGTATGTATGTATGTATGTATGTATGTATGTATGTATGTATTCATTCACACTGCAAATGGGTATATATCCGGTGGCAGTGGTAACTAATTACACTTAATAATGACAATAAACACAATTAATAAAAAAATACAATTAATAATAATATTAATAATAATAATAATAATAATAATAATAATAATAATAATGAGCATCGTAAATTAAATGAAGCACGATCACTTAAAATAATATTTAAAGTAAATCTAATTTGTATCTTAATCCTAAGTTCGAACTAAAGCCCACGAGTATGCCTTGTGGTAGACTACATGGAAACTAAAAGTCAAGTAAATCCATGGCGCTACAGCCCATGAAGGGCCAAGACCGACCAGCCGACAGCTGATCTCACGTCCACATGCCGACGCAGAGGTGAACGATCATACATGGAAACTACATCAGGTAAAATAATTAATTAAAGTGTACTACTTAGAAAAAAATATGTAAAATTTAATTTAATTACTAGTCTAAATATTAAGTAGTACAAAACCTCTTTTCCTACTAAGCCAATTATATAAGATCAATTTGTAGGACATTTTTAAGGGATTTTTTTTTTTAAGATTTTTAGGTCATAAATTCATTGTTTTTAGGACATTTTTTCATGGTTTATAGGTCATCTAAATCCTAGCCCTATACGTAAGTCAATAGAGGATAGTAAATTTGTGTACAATGATTCTGAAACACTAAAATTTAATGCCTCTAAGAATAAAGCACCAATTCAAAACGAAAGATTAAATGCCAAACTTAAGTACGCAACGCAACTTAATGGCACAAGCTTACTGTTCAACTACGAAGTAGAGTTCTCGTTCTAAGCGAAGGAGCTGTAAAAAAAAGTGATATATCCTTCACTCGGTAATAGAAATGTCACTTTTTGAAAGACTCACACACAAAACGACGTTTACCTTAAAAGGTCATAAGAAAGTTTATCTCGCTTTCTTCCTCACCACAAGAAGGAAAATCTTCCCTCCGGAATTGTTTGCATGAACATTTTACGAGACGGAAAATAGCTGAAACACAGGTCTGGGGGAAAAAAAACCTATATTGCTCTGTCATAAAATGAGGGCTGGCTATCTGTGTGTGCTCATGAACTATATATTTCTTGAAATAATGTTTATTACCCCATGCACGTGCTGTGCGCGCTTCTCTTTTGTTATTGTTACAAGACAAATCATCATTCCGCAAGAGGCCTCTTCATACATACACTCCCTTCGCCTTACATGCACGGGCAGTATAAAACTTTGTGTTAACTTAATTGGTTAACATGTACAGTAGATAACTCTACTGTATAAACCGCTAGACAGAGTTCGCTACTTAACTACTTTCCTTAAATTTCAAAGTTAAATGAATTATGGCTCTAAACCGAGTTCCTAAAGTCTCTGACGGATTTCACTTAATAATAACGGAAAAGTGTTAAAGATAGCAAACTCGCAGTTTTGTGCGTTCAATTGTCAACTCCGAAAGTTTCTATAGCAACGCTATGAGTATGATTATTCAGAAAAATACACGTACGATACAAAACACAATGCGTAGCTTGCGGAATCTACTAACACAATAAATAGACAGTATTCTGCAGAAAGGTACCAAAGCACAAAAAGAATGTAATATCTCAATAATTAATTAATTCCAAGGATCCATATTTTGACCAAATTTACTTCCGATAACAAGCTTTTGTTTAATATGACTATTACACTTTTACTACGTCACACTACTTTTGACCAATAAAACGGTACGAAAGGACGTCTTTCAACCAATCATGGCTGCTTATCGCAGAATTTTATCGCGTCCCTAGCATTTGTTTATTTTTATCACTACCCTAGCATTTGTTTCTTTGTTTGCCAACATTTCAAACTGCACTGGTCTGGACGTCAAAAAACAGAAAATTACAAACCACTCCAGTCGATGCACAGCAGTTTCAAATATGACTCGCATTGGCATTCAAGAACAAGAATTAATAAAGATCACTGGTCATAGCTATGCATCTTCCCTGAAACCCTATTTACAAATACATGAAGAGCACCATTCGGAAATCCTGAATAAGTTGAGGGATACACCATGTACATCAACGAGTTCACTTCTTTTACGCACACGTCCAATATAACATCAACTGAACCACCAACCACTAAAACATTCAAATTTGAAAATTCATTGTACTTTCAATAGTTCTTTAATTATTCATATTTATTTTTTTATTTCAGCAACGTTAATTAAAACGTTTCCTATTTATTTCATCATCCCTAATTAAAACTTTTATAACACAAGTTTATAGTATTTAGGTTATGTTTGTTATAGCTTCTGCTATATGATATTATGGATTGCTACGTATCAGAGATTGTTTAATACTAAGATTTATTGAAACTCATCTGCCAAGTGACGTTGATTACTGGGATTCGGATGATTGAAGTGGAATGCAAATGTTTTAATAAAAATGAGACTCAATCAATAAATCCTTCTTGACTAGTAACCGTCCACAGAGTTCAATGAAGGTTCCATAGTTGGCACAACTGATAAGAAAGCAACTAATCATAACACACTACTGCCATCTAGCGTAATGTTGAGATGGTACAATAATACATTTGAAGGCAGTTGTATTTTCGTAAGCCAATTAGTATTTTATTGTATTGGAGTACTTTGTTACTTCTAAACTTTATATACTTTCTTCTGATCGTGTAATAGTCTGTTAAATCCCACTCGAGTTTTGATTTTCTCTAGATAAATCAAAACCTCTAGTGAGATTACTGTTGATAAGCATGTAGGCCTACTTATATTTATAGAGAAAGTTGCACAACGCAGAACTGCACGCATTGTATTCTTCATCTAACATAATTAGGAACATTCATTCCAGATGTCTGAGATGGGCAGGGCATGTAGAACGTATAGGTAAATTCAGAAATGCATATAGGGTGTCAGTTGAGAGACCTGAGGGAAAAAGATCTTTGAGGAGGCCGAGACGTAGATGGGAGTATAATATTAAAATGAATTTGAGGGAAGTGGGATATGATGGTAGGGACTGGATTAATCTTGCTTAAGATAGGACAGATGGCGGGCTTATGTGTGGGCGGCAATGAACCTCCGGGTTCCTTAAAAGTCATTTGTAAGTAAGTATGTGGTTATGTTTATTTGTGAATTTAACATTCACGTTTAAGTTTTAAGTGCATTTCTCTCAGTTCAGGTATCACGTGAATTGGTTTATTTCTGTAAAATGTAGTGCAATTGAGACTCGGTACAACAAATTAAGAGAGAATGGTAAATATGGAAATCTGTCTATAAATAAATTATCAATGTTTTCCTTAATTTACTGATATTTTAGGCCTATATGGAAAAATCTCTATCTTGAGAAATTTGGCTATAGCGAGTAACAAAAGAGAAAAATGTAGCAGAAAAATAGCATTTACGTTTTCTCCCCTTGGTTATTTAACGAGGCTGTATCAACTATTGGGTTATTAGCGTCGATGGTATTTGACAAGATGAGGCCGAGGATTCGCTACAGATTACCGGGTATTTGTCTTATTGTAGGAGAAAACCTCGGAAAAACCAACCATCAGCTCAAGCGGGAATCGAACCCACGCTCGAGCGCAACTCCGGATCAGGAGGAAAACGCGCTACCGCTGAGCTAAGCCGATGGCTAAACATTGATGTTAATAAATTATAAACTGTCATTAATAAACATCTGAAATTGGAAACGAAATTCTGGATCTATTTCTTTCAAGACACTTTCTGCAATGCCTGTACTAAGCGACATTCATTTTTAAAGAGAAAGTCTGTAGAAGGGATGTTATCGTGAAGATGAAACAAGAGTGGATGTCTCAGGGGGCCTTGAAGTGGAGGTCACTGACCTAAAATAAGAAGTCTGGTATGAACATGTTACAAGGCCCCATGTGGGATGTTGCTGTACGTGTCAAAATTTGTACTTTCTGACAGGCAAAAAAAAAAAAAAAGAAAGAAAAGAAAAAACTTAAATTGAGTATCACAATCTCTGTCTGCTATAGAAATTCTTTTCTGGACAATGTCTTCATTTATAGTTTTGAAGTAAAAATGGGATTAAGATCAACATTAATTTTCGTCGTTTTTATCCATTCGTTGAACTTCTATCAAGCGTTTAAAGGTTGTGCATTTAGACCTGGGATTTTTAGGCTCAAACTGGATAAGCTGCAACAATCTTATTTAAAAATCCCTAAATGTATGCAACACGAGAAACTCTCGAGCGATGATATTGCCTAAAACTAGGTGCATTAAAGAACGTATGTTTCAGTCTACCCTAAACGAGCTTAAAAATCCGCGGTATAAATTTATTTTATGATCGACGTTTGTGACAACTATAAAATCCTGCTGGATACAATACTGAAATGTGCACGTCGAACAGCCAGCTGTTTAAAGGACACTAGGATCGAGTTTTGAAATTTTTACAATTTTAATCAGATTTATTTTATTTTTTTAATGTTTGTTAGGTGCATTAAGGACAAGGTTGGCGCAAATTTTAAGTTCATTTTATTTTAGTTATGGAAATTACTGATATAATCAAAATGTTCCATGCAAATTACACTGAAAAACAGAAAATTAATGTTTTCTTATTCACATGGACTCTGTTTCACGTGAAATATTTTAACTTTGAGAAATTCATGATATCTAGTTTAGTCAGGGCGCAATACATTTTTGAAATTGAGACATTTACTTATGCATTTTTTTATCCATAACAGCTATCTGTCCGCACCTGTGGAGTAACGGTTAGAGCGTCTAGCCGCGAAACCAGGTGTCCCGGGTTCGATTCCCGGTCGGGGTAAGTTATCTGGTTGAGGTTTTTTCCTGGGTTTTCCCTCGACCCTATATGAGCAAATACTGGGTAACTTTCGGTGTTGGGCCCCGGACTCATTTCACCGGCATTATCACTTTCATCTCATTCAGACGCTAAATAATCTAAGCTGTCGATAAAGCGTCGTAAAATAATCTACTAAACACAGCTATCTAAACCTGTTGGTCTTTATTTCATCGTCCTTAGCAACCTTTATTTATAGCACCGAATTAATAGTACTTTATGCAACGAGCCTATAATGATAGTAATTAAGAAGCGAGTATGGATGTTTATGAAACAAGCGCAAGCGAGTTTCATAATTTTCATACGAGCATCTTAATTACCATTATAGGCGAGTTTCATACGACTTTTTATGCTCGACCATATTTCTAACTTGAAATTATTCATATGTATACATTTTATTTGTATCTGACAAGGTCGTGAATTGTGAGATGTGCGCAGACGCGAAAGTATTGATTTTTTTTCGGAGGAACAATAATGTCATTGACCTTGATGTAATCCCGTTAAACTTGATATAACCTTGATTATTGAATTCGACATTGAAAAACGAGATGACAAATTGAATTTATTTGAATATTATTTATAATTAGCGCTAATTATTATAGTAACAGACCATAACCTTCTGCGACAGTATTGGATTTCCAGCCTCCGTGACGTTTCGCTAGTTGTCTTTCGATTGCATATCCGAGAATAATCGATACTTGCGCTTTCATATTGCTACAATAGTGTTTTCTGATTGGTGGAACACCTGAACTTTAATGAATAGGTGTACTTTAATGAGGTCCATTAAAGTGCTGCTACCAGGTGTATAATTACTACATTTCGGCATGGTCGAGCATAAAATTTGTTTAGCTATACGATATATTCAAGATAAGCATAATATTATTGTTACTGCAACTGATAGAAAATTGTAACTTGGATTCATAGTGATTTTTCTACTTCATTTGATTCGTCTTCATGCTCCCCGCATTTAAATTTAACAAGGCGTAGCCTTCTCGTTAACTACTTCATAATCGCTTCCTCATTCCATGCGGCCTAGTCTGCAGACAACAATGCAATTGATAGTCGAAACGATTCACACATCAATATGACGCCAATGAGTTGTTTGAAATTGTAATGAATAACAAAAATGCCATTACAGATAATTTCGGATTCATTTGGAAATTAATAGGCCTACCATTGTTAAGTATTTTAGAATTAGACTGTGTAAAATTAACTATTTCTGTCTTTATACTACCCGCATTTATTAACAACCCCATTTGTGTACGAATAACAAATTTTTATTAAATTTCAGTTAATTTTATTGTTCAGTTAAGCCTCTACACGTTAAAAATCCGCTTCAAATGAATCTTTTCCAAGTCCATCTTATACTCAAATCACAGACGTATAGCAACTGCTTTAACACGGCCCCCTTGTATAAAGATATAAATCAATTAAATAGATGAACATCAAAGCATATGATTAAATTTACTAATACGCTATTTTTAATGCTGTAAATGCCTATATAAAACCACGACATCTCGAATGGGTGAGTACTTTATTTCACGAAATGTTGCGATATAAAATCTCTTAAGAAATAAAAATAATAGAAGATGGATCCGCTAACATATTAATAGATATAGGTTGCGCATTCCATTTGATCAATGTTGTAATTTTAAGAAGTGTTGCGTTGCACATAGCCTCTGAAAATATAAAAACAATAGAAGATGGATCCGGTAACATAATAAATATAGGTTGTGCATTCCATTTGATCAATGTTGTAATTTTAAGAAGTGTTGCGAAGAGAGGGTTTGGAATTGAACGGGTTACATCAGCTGCTTGTCTATGCGGATGACGTGAATACGTTAGGAGAAAATCCACAAGCGATTAGGGAAAATACGGGAATTTTACTGGAAGCAAGTAAAGAGATAGGTTTGGAAGTAAATCCTGAAAAGAGAAAGTATTTGATTATGTCTCGTGACCAGAATATTGTACGAAATGGAAATATAAAAATTGGAAATTTATGCTTTGAAGAGGTGGAAAAATTCAAATACCTGGGAGCAACAGTAACAAATATGAATGATACTCGGGAGGAAATTAAACACAGAATAAATATGGGAAATTCCTGTTATTATTCAGTTGAGAAGATTTTGTCATCTAGTGTGCTATCAAAAAATCTGAAAGTTACAATTTCTAAAACAGTTATATTACCGGTTATTCTTTATGGTTGTGAAACTTGGACTCTCACTTTGAGAGAGGAACATGGGTTAAGGGTGTTTGAGAATAAGTTGCTTAGGAAAATATTTGGGGCTAAGAGGGATGAAGTTACAGGAGAATGGAGAAAGTTACACAACGCAGAACTGCACGCATTGTATTCTTCACCTGACATATTTAGGAACATTAAATCCAGACGTTTGAGATGGGCAGGGCATGTAGCACGTATGGGCGAATCCAGAAATGCATATAGAGTGTTAGTTGGGAGGCCGGCGGGAAAAATACTGTTGGGGATGCCGAGACGTAGATGCGAAGATAATATTAAAATGGATTTGAGGGAGGTGGGAGATGATGGTAGAGACTGGATTAACCTTGCTCAGGATAGGGACCGATGGCGGGCTTATGTGAGGGCGGCAATGAACCTCCTTGTTCCTTAAAAGCCAGTAAGTAAGTAAGTAAGTAAGTTGCGATGCACATGACCTCTTAAAATAGAAAAATACATAATAAATATAGATTGCGCATTCCATTTGATCAATGTTGTAATTTTAGGAAATTTTATTCTTCGATGTCAAATCTATTGCGTTAAGGAGTAAGGACGAGAAACGTTAATTCAAGATGTTAACGTAAGACTGACACATCTGACTCACACATTATATTTCGAGTTTATTATTTTTTTAACGAACATTGCCCCCTCATGAATACCTAGTACATTTGAAAACTACATACCCGACAGTAGTTCAGTTCGTGGCATAATATAGACCTGTAGGTATTCAGTGCGTACAGCATATTGCAGGAACATAATATAAACCTTTTCATTGTAAGTGCAAATCGTTTTGTGTGCCCAACTTTACGGCTGAGTTCTGTAGGTTGTACAAACTGCTTTACCCATAATATTCGCTAGAGCAATAAAACGAGTTGTGTAAATTTTGTTACCGTGCACTAAATAGAGAAAAACTGATAACACACAACGAACTATAGGCAACCGTAGGAGAGTAATACAACCTCCATAATGAGAAAGCTTGTAAAAACCGACTATGAAATGAGGTGAACTGTAAAGGACTTTTCTATTCTACAGCCGACCTTCAGAGATCTGTTCCAATGGCTGACGTTTCTCTGAACAGATTGTGGAAGGCAGGTTGGCAATGACTAATTGTTTAACTGTCATTTGAATAATATTTAAAATTTGCAATAGTAAGATATTTTGTGTAGAGGGATATACCTAATTTTTTTTCCACAATACTAAAATAATTTCGGAATATGTATGATAAGAACTTTCTTGTGTTAAATATTATTAACATACTATTATTAACACACATACTAAACAAAGACAACAAACACGCAGACAACATCATATATATATATTTTTTTTCTACATCCGGCCAAAGGCCATTTTCCGAAATATTTCTGTTTTTCAGGTTTTCAGTTTTCTGTTTCTGTTTACTAACTAACACTAACACAACACCCATGCCCGAGGCGGGACTCGAACCCACAACCCTTCGGACCAAGCCGTAGAGTCATTGCGTGCCTCTACGGCTTGCGCCACCCGGGTCGGCTATATATTGGCACAGATACGTAGATGACATCCTAATAGTACAAAGGAAACAAAAGACAGATCCAAAACATCCTCATATTCATCTTCTTTCACTGTAGCTGTTCCTCGACTTTGGAATTCCCACCGAGTAATGTCAGGGACTGTCAGACATCAAACCAATTTAAGAATAGACTAACGAGATATTTTTCTAACAATTCTTGTTAACAATAATAGCTGTTTCAGGTTTCTGAATGTTTAATGGTTATATACTATATCACAGATAAATATCTAAATTATATTATTATTATTATTATTATTATTATTATTATTATTATTATTATTATTATTATTATTATTACTATTTCTTACCAATGTTTATTATTGTCACACTAACATTAGTTATCCAACTTTCATTATTTACTTTCATGTTGTTTTATGGTCTAGATATTAATGTAATAACTATGTAAGCAATTGTATTCAATTAGAATTAGGGTCTGGCTGGGCGGAAGAGAAGGCCTACTGGCCTTAGCTCCGCCAGACTAAATAAATAAATAATAATAATAATAATAATAATAATAATAATAATAATTATTATTATTATTATTACTATTAAAATCTACATCAGCACATAAACAAAATACACCCAAAGCTACACTATACATTAGAAATTGAAAACAACAAATCCATAGACAACACAATAACAAAAGTAGACAATAAACACACATTCAAAGTATACAGAAAACCCACAACAACAACACACTTACACAACACATCCAACCACCCCACATAACACAAACAAGTTGCATTCCGAACAATGGTACACAGACTACTCAACATACCAATGAACCAACAGGATTACAAAGAAGAGCTAAACACAATCAAATACATAGCACAAGAAAACGGATACAACCCTAACATAATAGAAAACATAATATATAAGGCAAAACAAAACCACAAGAAACAGAAGAATACAACACAAACACAAGAACACAAAAAATACATCACACTAACATACAAAAACAAAAACACACATAAAATTGCAACCTCATTCAAGAAATTAAACTACAACATCGCATACAGAACAAATAACACTCTACAAAAACATCTCAACACACAAACAAACAAATACAACCACACAGGCGTATACAAACTCAAATGTAACACCTGCAACAACTTCTACATAGGACAGACAGGCAGATCATTTCAAACACGTTACAAAGAACACATCACAGCCGTAACAAAATTACAAAACACTTCCACATATGCAGAACACATCACAAATGCCAACCACGCCTACAGAGACATCAACACAGACATGGAAATACTGCACATCCAACCAAAAAGCCAGAAACTAAACACACTAGAACAATATGAAATATACAGACACACAAAAACACACCCCAACGAAATTCTCAACACACAACTCAATTTCAAAATACATACACTCTTTGACTCTACACTACGAACGCACCCACACAGGAAACAAGAGGCGCCAAGACCAACAAAGACCAGTTCCGAAGATGACCGAAAATAGGTCGAAACATGTTAACAAGGTATGTTAATAATATTTAACACAAGAAAGTCCTTATCATACACATTCCGAAGTGATACAGTGTTAAAAGTTGTGTAATCAAGATGTATAAAGACTAAAATAATGTATAACAGCGAAAATTCTGGAAATAACTCTTTTCTCTGCAGCATAAAACTTTTCCTGTACTTCGTGCAAGAAGAAAGTACGACGTGCTGTAAACGCAAGTACCTTTAATTTGCCAGACTTTTATAAATAAAACTGCAGTAGAAATCCGCGTTCTTCATTACCTCGGAGAAGTTAAGACTGTATTTTACATTTTTATCCTCTGTTATGGATGAACTTTAATTAAGCCTAGAGCACGAGGAATGACCAACTTTCGAATCGCTTCCTTACAACATCACGTGGTCTAATTCAGACACGCTTGTGCCGGTAATCTAAACTTAACTCATCAGTAATGGTCCTACACTGATTTCTATCCTCCCCACCACAACCCCCTCGTAGCTTCCCACGACCCAGCACCACTTCCAAAATGGGCTCTCATATTTTGAAGCTCCTTCCTTTAAAAATAACTGAAAGTTTAAAAGGTTTCAGAAACAAAACAAAAAAAATCCATAACTAGGATATTCGATAAGTATTGGCAACAATGTTGTAAATCAATGCTCCTAGCGGTGACCATTGAAATCTTGTACTACGTAATATGATATGATATATTTATTTATTTATTTGTCAGTCAACTTTACAATTCACAGTTATGGTGGACCTTCACATTTCTGTTTTTCGATCCACCATCCCTTTAATACATACAACTCTTTTCTATTAATGTATTCTTTGCCGAGAATTTCTTGATTACTTTCTAATGTTCTGTTAATACTGAATTGCTATATGTCCTTCCCTCTATATCCTCTTCTATTCTCTCCCTCCTACCTAGACTGTCCCCCTTCCATTTCTCACTCACCTATTAAATATTACATATTCCTTCCTTAATAATTTGCACTTTTTATTTATTTTCTTCTCTACCCTCACATCCTACCTACTCTTAATCATTATTTTCCAGCTATTTTCTCCTACATTACTTGCTAACTTTTCCGTTTACTCTATTTTACAACACTTACATCACTTATTTTTTTTCTATCCTCTGTTTATTTATGTATTGATCCCAATCTCTTCGCTTAACTCCTAAATTTCCTATTTTATTATCTCTTTCCATAAATTTATTTCTTTAATACTCCTACAGTTATAGTACCCCTGATACTACTCCCAACCCATAACATTGAAAAACATGAAATATCTAATTCACTTAATTACACTTGCAATTTCTCTCTCATTCCATTCTCATTTGTTCAGATTTTTTTTTCACTTTAATTCTTTTGTACTACGTAATACAGCAGCTATTGTTGCATAAATTTGCAATACTGAGAGTCTCGAAGTAGCCATATTTTGTAAATACAGTGGCTGTTTCTGATTTGTAGTAAACAATACAGCCCTAAAAGTGCTTCATAAAAATCCAAATTGCAAGAGAAAAACATGCAACTCAGCGCTTTAGGGCATTACAAGAAGCCTGTGGAGAGAAGTCCACCTACCTACCTACCTACCTACCACAAGGTCCCAGATTATTAAACAAATTTTATTCCAATATTATTTTAACCACGAATCCTCTTCAAATTAATAAACAAATAAAAAAAATTGTATTGGATTTATAGTTTGGGTTTAAACATATTAAACACTATTTAATCTGCATTCACTTTCAATTTTAACTTCATTTTTGTCTGTATTGGAATCCCCTCCTGAGCACGAGTCTTACTCATTCAGGAGTGGGCTAGTTTATCTTTCATTGTATTTATTAACTTGTATTCATTTCAAACTTACTAGTAACAAATAAATAAATAAATAAATAAATAAATAAATAAATAAATAAATAAATAAATAAATAAATAAATAAATAAATAAACAAGTAAGTAAGTAAGTAAGTAAACAAGTAAGTAAGTAAGTAAACAAGTAAGTAAGCAAACAAGTAAGTAAACAAGTAAATAAGTAAACAAGTAAGTAAGTAAGTAAACAAGTAAGTAAGTAAGTAAACAAGTAAGTAAGCAAACAAGTAAGTAAACAAGTAAATAAACTAAGTAAGTAAGTAAACAAGTAAGTAAGTAAACAAGTAAGTAAGTAAACAAGTAAGTAAGTAAGTAAACAAGTAAGTAAGTAAACAAGTAAGTAAGTAAACAAGTAAGTAAGTAAACAAGTAAGTAAGTAAACTAAGTAAGTAAGTAAACAAGTAAGTAAGTAAACAAGTAAGTAAGTAAACAAGTAAGTAAGTAAACAAGTAAGTAAGTAAGTAAACAAGTAAGTAAGTAAGTAAACAAGTAAGTAAGTAAACAAGTAAGTAAGTAAACAAGTAAGTAAGTAAACAAGTAAGTAAGTAAACAAGTAAGTAAGTAAGTAAACAAGTAAGTAAGTAAGTAAACAAGTAAGTAAGTAAACAAGTAAGTAAGTAAACAAGTAAGTAAGTAAACAAGTAAGTAAGTAAACAAGTAAGTAAGTAAACAAACAAGTAAGTAAACAAGTAAGTAAGTAAAAAAGTAAGTAAGTAAACAAGTAAGTAAGCAAACAAGTAAACAAGTAAGTAAGTAAACAAGTAAGTAAGCAAACAAGTAATTAAGTAAACAAGTAAGTAAACTAAGTAAGTAAGTAAACAAGTAAGTAAGTAAACAAGTAAGTAAGTAAACAAGTAAGTAAGTAAACAAGTAAGTAAACGAGTAAGTAAACAAACAAACAAACAAATAAATAAATAAATAAGTGAACAAACAAACAAATAAATAAATAAATAAGTGAACAAACAAACAAATAAATAAATAAATAAATAAATAAATAAGTAAATAAATAAATAAACAAATAAATAAGTAAACAAATAGATAAATAAATAGTGAACTATTGCAAGTTCGGTGGAAGCGAGGCATTCGCTTTCAATCAAGAGTTGACATCCGAAGAGCTTTAGATTGATCAGTGAGAGAAAATTTTGACAATGTATTGTTGACACGGCAGGAGACCATATTTGAAGAATGCAATGTCAAAAGTAACCTAAATAAATTTAGTTTGAAACAGTAACTATGTTGTCATTACTTTTCGAATGCCCTAGTATAAGTAATTCTCGTTTTTCATTATGATCTAATTTACAGTGTTTCATATCTAAAGCTTGTTTCTATGACATCAACTTTATAATAATTTTCACAGAAGATGCTATGTCAATAAATCACATAGTTTCACGTATCTGTCGATCACGTTTATTTAGGCATTATAACGATTTCACGAATTCAGATATCCCCTCAACCTTTAGTTTACACGATCCCAGATGTAGATCGAATAAAAAAAAGAGTCCAAGCTAGATTTCCTTTGAATAATTAACCCCATTTATGGAAATTAACTTTCCGCACTTTCCTTGAGAAAGTTACAGAAGAACGGTACGAGCTCCTTGTAGAACAAACTTCGATGCCCAGAAGTGCAGGCGAGTCATTACAGCAACCAACTTTTAACATTAATATCTTTTGTAAGGGCGGTTAGCTTATTCGTAATAACGGAATATTACTGCAAATCTGAAACTTTGATTACCTAGCAGTCCGTTATAACGACTGTATTTCGTTACACGGTTAGTTCTGATATTGATCCCGGTACAGGCAGAGCCTGCCAACTTCCGATGAGGCCTCCCAGAGCTGGATGATGCCCCCCCCCTCTCTCTCAAAGCCATATTTCCGCACCACTGGAACCAGATGAGAGGCTGGAAACCAGCTGATGCCACTACAAATTTACTGGTTCACCTTCGAACGAAATGACAAGGGAAAGTGCTGTGGAAAGTTTAAGAGAGTTATATTAGAGGAGGCAGACTGCCAGCTGGTTCATTCGCTGCATTCGACATTGCTTCCATATTTTATCAATACGTGAATAATGTTTTCAAATATGTGGAGCAAGATATAGGTCACGCATAGGGGTCACGTCTTGATTTTATTAAGATTGGATGAATTTTACATCACGTTTTATGGGTAATTCTAATTCTTCACAACCACTACAAAGTAATGCATTCTTTGCAATAGACTAACATTGCGTAAGATATCTTAGCATACAGACTATCGTCACGTCTTGATTTTATTAAGATTGGACGAATTTTACATTACGTTTTATGGGTAATTCTAATTCTTCACAACCACTACAAAGTAATGCATTCTTTGCAATAAACTAACATTGCGTAAGATATCTTAGCATATAGACTATCGTCACGTCTTGATTTTATTAAGATTGGACGAATTTTACATTACGTTTTATGGGTAATTCTAATTCTTCACAACCACTACAAAGTAATGCATTCTTTGCAATAGACTAACATTGCGTAAGATATCTTAGCATACAGACTATCGTCACGTCTTGATTTTATTAAGATTGGACGAATTTTACATTACGTTTTATGGGTAATTCTAATTCTTCACAACCACTACAAAGTAATGCATTCTTTGCAATAGACTAACATTGCGTAAGATATCTTAGCATACAGACTATCGTCACGTCTTGATTTTATTAAGATTGGACGAATTTTACATTACGTTTTATGGGTAATTCTAATTTTTCACAACCACTACAAAGTAATGCATTCTTTACAATAGACTAACATTGCGTAAGATATCTTAGCATATAGACTATCGTCACGTCTTGATTTTATTAAGATTGGACGAATTTTACATCACGTTTTATGGGTAATTCTAATTTTTCACAACCACTACAAAGTAATGCATTTTTTGCAATAGACTAACATTGCGTAAGATATCTTAGCATACAGACTATCGTCAGCTTAGAGATAATCGTCAACAATGTCAACGTCGACAATAAAGTAATCGTCAGCAACAATGACGTCAACAATGTCAATGTCAACAATAAGATAATCGTCGACAATAAAGTCATCGTCAAAAATAAGATAATCGTCAACAATAATAAGTTATCATAAACAATAAAGTAATTGAAGAGTACAGAGGAAATACAATCAAAGTCACAATTCTCATAGAGGTAATATCAGCGAATAGGGATTATAAAGAATGGACACTTCGCGTCGGTATCTTTGATGTAGCCGGACTGATTTCAATGACCTTCAAGCCAGCTAGAGCGTGAGATTCTGCTTTCTCCCTAGAGTTGGCGCTGACATCACACCAGCTAGCAGTCGACACAGCGGAAATATAACAGATATAATTAATACATCTAGGTACATTATGTACTCAAATAAAATAAATTGGATCCATAAAATAATAAATCCGTCATTAACTGTAATGTCTAGACTCTAGAGTTCCTTTATAATGAGAGTTGAGACGTTGACCCCAACAACAATTAAAACATGTAATGATTTGATAGCACTGAAAATGGAAAAACAAAACTTTTATGAGAAGTAAAACCATATACCTATATTATATTATATACAAATATTAAACGAATTCGATACATAATTTTATAATGTATTGTATTATTTTATAATATAATTTATTATATCTGAAATATAAAAAATTATTATTACAACTAGTTTGTCACTGAGAAATAAGGAAAAGCTGTTAACTTGAATTTATTTGAAGCAAAGCGTTACTGGATTATGCAATAAGGTAGGCGATGTTTGGATCCTGTGTCTCAACTCTATTCTCAGTTATTATCTTAGCGTATACTCGATTACACTAACCTCTAGCGCTTGAAAGTAGAACTAAACGCTGGCGCACAGAGAAACAAAACACAGGAAAATTCGTTCAGTGTCCATTCTTTATAATCCATATTCGCTGATAATATCTTCTAATTCAGTACTTGAGGAACTTGGTATCAAAGTTGGACAACTATACTTTCGATTTTTTTACAGGAGAGGCGAAAAACTAGATCCTTGGAAACTAATGTCACCGTTATATGTACATTTTTTTAAACATTATCATGGGTCACAGAAACATTTTTTCAGTCTCAAGATGTGATTAAAATTGATATTCAGGTCGAAATTTAGGTTCAAAAAGTGTAGTTGTCAGTCTCTGAAACTAAGTCATGGAGTTGTCTGTTTTTGAAACCAAATGAAGCCATATTTAAAGTGAGTTGTCTACTTTTGAATCCAAGTCTCTTCTAACTCGGTTTCAAAGCAAATTTACGTAAAACAGTACTTATTCATCCACAAACCGAGTGGGCCTATATAAACAATCAGCCATGTTGGGTTCGCGATGTGTGATGGTAAAAGGTAATACGAATGTGGGCTTCTCATTGGCTACTGAAGGAATTGTCCTAATTTGAAACCAAGCCACAGTGGACTTGTCTACATTTTGATTCTAAAGCGCACAATTAAATGCTATTTTCGATCTGTTCTGTCCGTTTTTGAACCAAAACAGTTCCAGAATCGCATTCAGCACACAACATTCTATGAGAAACAATTGATACCTCGAAATCGCAAAAAATGGTGTTGTATAACTTTGTTACTATGCCCCTCAATTATATTATTGCAAACTTTAGTGTTTTTCTTATCAAAACTGGTAAAATAGTAATATGCGTTACAAGAGCGGTATTTTGACGTTTTCATGTTCGAGGAAAAGATTGAAAAAGCGAAACGTAGTTGAGCTTTTTTAATTTCCGAGAACATGAAAACAAACATACCGCTCGTGTATCGTACATTATTTTGTGCGAAGATCGTTTATTACATACCTGAAAGACGAATTTCTAATTAGTTGCAATGAAATCTCCATCTTGGTTTCTGTTTAATGACGGCAACTTCGGAAAACCAAAATATCTTTCTTCAACATTGTTGCTATAAAATGTTTTCAGTGTTTACTATACTCCAGCAGGCCGTGATATACGTCTGTTTTTTTCCCCTAGTCTATAAATGCGAACTTAAAACAAACGGTAAGGTTATGTAATGATTTACTGTATTTTTCATTTTAATATTTTAACAATATTATTTATATAACATATTGCTGTAATAACATCCGCATCTGGAATCTTGTTGATTTTTTTCCTTAATGTTACTTGTATCAGGAATGCAATAAGTTTCGTGGAGTAGTAGACTTTACTTAATTTTTGCAAATATTTAAAAACAATAATTAACAGTGCAATTTAGGTGAAATTGCAGTGGTAAGTTTCCAATTTATAATCATTACTATGTTAAACGTCTCTAAAAATAATATGTTAAAAGCCTAAAGCAGTAAAATGAATGTCGCGCTTAAGCGGTAAGAAGAGGGAAATTGTTATGTGTGTTACGTTGGGAATACTGAATGTGGTATTTCACACTTACCGCGTATTGGTTCTGTGCGGAAAACAAGCAAATACGCACGTTCTCGCACAAAAGAAATATCACCATGGATACAGTCATCTTTTCCTACTTTTTCATTAGGAACAGCAATAAATTTTACAGTAATATACTGAATTAGAATATGACATCACCCTTAAGAGAAATGTGACTTAGATTGTTTTTCCCCTGTACTCTTCAATTGTCAAAAATAAGTTATCGTGAACAATAAGGTAATCGTCAACAATGAGGTCATCATCAGCAATAAGATCATCAACAACAAATTTAACGTCGACAGGATCGTCAGTTCCTTGTGAGAATCATTCCTCAGATCGTCACAGGGTTGTTAATATGGGACTGTACTGCGGTGCAATAGTTATATTCAGACAGTGTATGCGGGATGACTTAAGGAAAAGTGAAGTTGTTTCGTATCAGAGTATATGGCACGTGCCGCGCCGTCCGTCTTTTGTGTACCTGGCGAGTACAGCAGCGTACATAACGAAGGTACCCCGGTCCGTTCATAGTAATATTGCAACGCAATATGTGCAGTTGTGTTATCCTGCTCAAGTATTTAGTACGAGTTGAATATGTTGTGCTGATTCATTCATAATAGCAAAACTTTAAATTCGCTCAGAGATACGAAATGCAATTAAGAAGTATGAGAGTGGCATTTTATGTATTAACAAAGACAATATCGCGTGTAATGTGTGTAAAAAACCAGAACAACTCAGGCTATAGAGAAACATTGCAACAATACATCGCACAGGAAATGCTTTGAAATGAAATCAGAGGAACATTATCATTATCATTATCATTATCATTATCATCATAATCATCATCATCATCATTTAGTTTTGCGTGTCTAAACGAAACGCTTTGTAAAGACATGTGCAACACGATGCTCAGTACAATTATTCCTCTAAAGAAATTGATTGATCCCAATTTTAGAGGTTTTCTTCAGAAATTCTCTCGATACAAAAACTGTTTAAGCGATAGGCGAAGACGATTCAGCTTCGACAACTTACGAGAATATATCGTCGTTTACAGCAACGCTGGTAATTGCATCAATGATGACGAGGACTGAACCTTTGCAAGGTATGTACTACAGTACGTTATTTTTCTTTTCCTTCTGACTGTACGGAGATACAGTAGTATGTTGACGTCGTCTGTTTACGTTTAAAACCTGTTGATGCAGTGGTCTGAATGACAAAAATGTAACATATAGTAAATGTGCACCTACATTCAACGATACGTCATCCCATACGTTATGTTAATGGTAAGTTAAATATAATGATATCAATATATTTTTCAGGAAAGAATTCCACATAGCTATATTAGTGTTCAAACCTAGATCTCTGTAGTAGGAAGCCAACAGCATGTTTTGCTATTAGATCTATGCAAAAGATAGTAAATATCAATACCTTAAAAACAATATACTTTGCATACTTCCACTCGGTAATGAGTTTTGAAATAATATTCTGGGGAAATTCCACAGATAGTAACAGTATATTTCTATTACAAAAAAGAGTAATTAGAATAATAGTAGGTGCCAAATCTAGGGAATCGTGTAGGACTATTTTCAAAAAAACTACAAATAATGCCCATGGCTTGTCAGTATATCTTTTCATTAATAATCTTCCTCGTATGTAATCGTGAAAACTTTGTAACTAATTCAACAGTTCATAGCATAAATACACGTCAAAAAAATGACCTTCATACTCCATCGGCAAGTCTATCGTGCTATCAAAAATGAGTGCGTTATATGGCAGTAAAAATTATTAATAGCCTCCCTATCGACATAAAAAATGAAACTCAAAACATAAGATTATTTAGGGCCAAATTAAAGAAGTACCTAATTTCTCACGCCTTCTATTCTGTAGGTGAATTCATGACATTCAATAACACTTCATGAAATTGATACTAAAACTTTGTGTTGTACTAATAGACTATATTGTAAATCTCGTCTGTATATATTTCATCTAGACTGTGACTATAAATTAAGACTTTATAATAGTATTAAGTTTTTTGACTTGTTCCATATTCTAGCTGTAAGCATGTATGAATACCATGGAATGTTAATAAATACAACACAACACAATACAATACAATACAATACAATAAAATACAATACAATACAATACAATACAATACAATACAATACAATACAATACAATACAATACAATACAATACAACATTGAACCTGTACCAATAAACCCAGCCGTCTGTTTTAATCTGGCCAAGTTGCTTATTAGTTCCCCCTCTGCGCCAAAGAAAAGTAATCCCCAAGAATCTGTTGTCATTACCTCAAGTTCCGCTCCGCCAGGTATACGAGCGGAGCGGCGTGGATTAGGTTGCCATTAGCGGTTATTTTGAATGCCGTTGTTAACAACAAGTTTTAAGTGCCTTGCTTGCATTAATGGAGAGACGAGAACTTCTCGGCGTCACCCTGACGTTAGCAGCAAACTTTCGAAGTGTCTTACCACGATGCAGGGAAAGTGACAGATACGAGCAGGATTGCATGATCATGAATCTTATATAAAATACATTCTTACCAAACAAATCCAAGTTTGTCAAACTTCATATCACAACTTCAGAATGTCCATTAAAGATTTTTTTTAATGCACAGCATCAAACTGTGAAACCCTAGTAGATAGTAGGTTGCTCAGTTCTACGAAATTAATACATAAAAACAAGCTACTGTACGTTTTCGATACAATAAAATTCATTGTTAAGGGAAAAGTTAAATCGGTTAGCTTAGAAAACTTAGTGAAACGAATCGGAAATTAGATATGAACAACATTCCTGACAATCAACACATATCTGCTGTTACTACTTTCAGATCCTGGAAACTATTAGGGCATTAGAAAAGTAATGGCAACATAGTTACTGTTCCACACTAAATTTATTTAGGTTACTTTTAACATTACATACTTCAAATATAGTCTGTCGCCTTGTCAACAATATCTTGCCAAATTTTTTGAACATGTCGGACTTCATCTACAGAAGCATTTCTGGATACATCTCTCACTGATCAATCCAAAGCTGTTAGGATCTCAACTCTTGATTGAAGGATATCTCTCTCACTGATCAATTGAAAACTGTTCGGATGGCAACTCTTGATTGAAAGATATATCTCTCACTGATCAATCCAAAACTGTTCGGATGTCAACTCTTGATTGAACAATATCTCTCTCACTGATCAATCCAAAACTGTTCGGATGTCAACTCTTGATTGAAGGATATCTCTCTCACTGATCAATCTAAAGCTGTTCGGATGTCAATTCTTCATTGAAGAATATCTCTCTCACTGAACAATCCAAAACTGTTCGGTTGTCAACTCTTGATTGAAGGATATCTCTCTCACTGATCAATCTAAAGCTGTTCGGATGTCAACTCTTCATTTAAGAATATCTCTCTCACTGATCAATCCAAAGCTGTTCGGTTGTCAACTCTTGATTGAAGGATGTCTCTCTCACTGATCAATCCAAAACTGTTCGGATGCCAACTCTTGATTGAAGGATATCTCTCTCACTGATCAATCCAAAACTGTTCGGATGTCAACTCTTAATTGAAGGATATCTCTCTCACTGATCAATCCAAAACTGTTCGGATGTCAACTCTTGATTGAAGGATATCTCTCTCACTGATCAATCCAAAACTGTTCGGATGTCAACTCTTGATCGAAGGATATCTCTCTCACTGATCAATCCAAAACTGTCCGGATGTCAACTCTTAATTGAAGGATACCTCTCACTGATCAATCCAAAACTGTTCGGATGTCAACTCTTAATTGAAGGATATCTCTCTCACTGATCAATCCAAAACTGTTCGGATGTCAACTCTTAATTGAAGGATACCTCTCACTGATCAATCCAAAACTGTTCGGATGTCAACTCTTAATTGAAGGATATCTCTCTCACTGATCAATCCAAAACTGTTCGGATGTCAACTCTTGATTGAAGGATATCTCTCTCACTGATCAATCCAAAACTGTTCGGATGTCAACTCTTGATTGAAGGATATCTCTCTCACTGATAAATCCAAAACTGTTCTTGAAAGCGAATGCCTCGCTTCCACCCAACTTGCAATAGTTCAGTATGGCAGGCCAGGCTTCTTGTAATGCCCTAAAGCACTGAGTTGCATGTTTTTCTCTTGCAACTTGGATTTTTATGAAGCACCTTTGTTCCTACCTTTAAGGTTGTATTTACTACAAATCAGAAACAGCCACTGTATTTACAAGATATGGCTACTTAGAGACTTTCAATATTGCAAATTTATTAAACAATTACGTAGTACAAGATTTCAATGGTCACCGCTAGAAGCCCTGATTTACAGCTTTCTTGCCATTACTTATCGAATATCCTAGTAGATCCTTGCCTGATAACTCTACATTTAAAGCTACAGAAAGTATATCTGGAATATAAATCTGTAAGTGCAGTGAGTTACAGAGCCAGTTCCATAAGTTTTATTGATGAAGTAGGACTACAGTTAATGTGTAATTATTAGAGAATGTAAATGCCTATGTAGTAGTGCAACGTATCTATTTATAGACTTCTCATTTTATATTCTCTTATTCGTTATGTTATTAGCTACCGTTTACTCGTTTTGTTTATGTTCATTCATTTATTTTATTCCATAGATCTTACATGAGCAATGAAGCTTTAAGATGTGGAACAAATCAACATTTTACAATATTACAATTACAATTTTTACAAATTTTTACAGTTTTACAATTTAGAAATTTTCTACAATTTTTACAATTTTCTGCAATTTTTTACAATATTTTGGCGAGATGTAGTGAGATGAGGTGAGGTCCGAGGATTCGCCAAAAGATTACCCGGCATTTGCCTTTTGATTGGGGAAAACCTCGGAAAAAACCAAACCAGGTAATCAAATCAAAGGGGGGAAATGAAGATTTTGTATATCTTTAGTTTTTCTGTCACATGTTGTCTTTCTTGTAACTATTACTGGATGAAAACGATTTTGTAGTTAAATTTATTCATTCGTTCAATATTCAAAACTCCTTATCACTCTCGGCTAACAAGACATTATTCCCCTGACTCCTGGCGACGTATACAAGCCATGCGTACTGTGATGGCCTATCTCGATAATTGACCCGGATTGCAATGTGACGTATCTGCGCTATAAATGGAACGGGTTGGCGTCACAGCTGCGAACGTTGTCAAACGCTCGGGGGCACATTTGTAACATTGATGACGCCACTTGGCAGCTCAAGCATTGAACAAGGGGCCGCGACAACTTCCCAACTATCATTTGTTATTCGCAAGAGCGTTAAATGCATTTATCTCCCGCGTGGAGAGCTTAGCTCTCACAGCCTACAGAGAAATACTACAACGATCAGGATGGCTGTATTCTTACAGTAATGAAACTAACCCAACCCCAGACTTAGGAATTATGCAGTCTGATTACTTTAAAGTGTTGTTCCGTAATAAGGTGGACACACGTCAGCTACCTGGATGTTTAACGTTTGTTGTTGTTGATGATGTTGTTGTTGTTGTCCAAAGATTAATAATGGAACGGAATCGACGACCTGACCAGTAAACAGTGCTACTTGATCGATGACATTGACTATTTACTATATTAAAATTTTAAAGTACAAGATTGAATGAAACTTTACTGAAGTCTATGTTGTGTCGACTCTACATCCTTTAAATTTGCTCCAAAAAAGAACTATCAAAATTTGTCTATATAAACCTTTTGGTTACCCAACAAAATTAATTTTTCAGGAATTTGGTGTATCAAATCTACAACAAGTTTATAAACAAACATTGCTGATTTACTTCCATAAAACTTACTTACTTACTTACAAATGGCTTTTAAGGAACCCGAAGGTTCATTGCCGCCCTCACATAAGCCCGCCAGCGGTCCCTATCCTGTGCAAGATTAATCCAGTCTCTATCATCATATCCCACCTCCCTCAAATCCATTTTAATATTATCCTCCCATCTATGTCTCGGCCTCCCTAAAGGTCTTTTTAACTCCGGTCTCCCAACTAACACTCTATATGCATTTCTGGATTCGCCCATACGTGCTACATGCCCTGCCCATCTCAAACGTCTGGATTTAATGTTCCTAATTATGTCAGGTGAAGAATACAATGCGTGCAGTTCTGTGTTGTGTAACTTTCTCCATTCTCCTGTAACTTCATCCCGCTTAGCCCCAAATATTTTCCTAAGCACCTTATTCTCAAACACCCTGAACCTATGTTCCTCTCTCAGAGTGAGAGTCCAAGTTTCACAACCATACAGAAGAACCGGTAATATAACTGTTTTATAAATTCTAACTTTCAGATTTTTGGACAGCAGACTGGATGATAAGAGCTTCTCAACCGAATAATAACACGCATTTCCCATATTTATTCTGCGTTTAATTTCACTTCCATAAAAACCCCAATAATAAATTTAAATTTGATCCTCACGTATACCATACCAGACAAAATTACAGTTTCTTTCTAAATACTCCCAAATGCCACACAACTGCTGGATTAAAACACAGCAGAAATTTTGGACCTAAAATATATACTGTATTAATTAGAGCTTACCCTGAGCTAAGTATACTTAACACGCATAGATTTAAGAAACAAATCAGATTAAGTATTTAATTTTTTAAGCTAATTGAGTTAAAAATTGATACTCTAATATTCATGTACTTTTGAATTTTCTATTTGTATATAGACTCTATTATTACATGCTGTATTATTTTACCACTTATTAATGTTATTGTGCTCAATGAACTCTCTTAATTTTGTGATATATTTTGTATAACTGATCTGAACTGCGCCCGATCACGAGCTTCTGCTCTTTCGGGCTGCAATGCCTAATGTAGCTCAAGTGTAAAGTATTAAATAAATAAATAAAAATAAATACATAAAAATAAAATAATGTAATTTCCATTAGAGGTTTTGTAAATCTATTTTGAGAAATTAATGATAATAATAAGAATGGACAGATGTTAGTTTCATTATAAGTAATAAATATTCATCAGCAATTAAAAAAAATGCATTATGTTATGCAACTTGTATCAGTTTGGGACATTATATTGTTCACATCCTGTATAAATGTTCAAATATATTTACTAACAAAAACAATTGCTACAGGAAATATATTTCTGCTTAAATTTAACTTTATAAAGCAGAAAAAAGCTATAATACTAAGCCATTTGCTGCCATTAAATACATAAAATAAAATAGAAAAGACACGACGTACATTTTCAATGAAAATTTTAATTATTTCCGTCCTTCAGAAAACCATGGACAGAAAGTTGACATCTAGGCCTATATATGATGGAGTTCAAACGAGTGTTAAGGTAATAGTTAAAATAGTTAAAAATTCAACACTTACTGATAGGTAACAGACTTTTCGAAGATGGTACAGTCGATTGTTTCTACTTACCTGAAACAAAAGAAAACACTGTCATTAATATAAGCAGCAGAAATTAGCGCCAAGCTGGAGTTGCTAAGAAACCGAAAAAAAAAATAGCAACTACTTCTGAATACAATTCCATTCAAACCTAAAACTCTACCTTATCAAATCTTTGATATAGACAAATTAGAGTACATAAAGGGATATATTTTCATTACAGAGAAGTACAATATACTTTGATACTTCCACTCGGTAATGAGTTTTGTAATAATATTCTGGGGAAATTCTATAGATAGTAACAGTATATTCCTACTACAAAAAAGAGTAATCAGAATAATAGTAGGTGTCAAATGTAGGGAATCGTATAGAACCATATAAAAATACAAATAATGCCCATGGCTTGTCATTACAAGTTTCCATTAATAAATTTCCTTGTATGTAATCATAAAAACTTTGAAACTAATTCAACAGTTCATAGCATAAATATTCGTCAAAAAATGACTTTCATACTCCATCGACAAGTCTATCGTGCTATCAAAAAGGAGTGCGTTATATGGTAGTAAAATTGTTTAATAGCCTCCCTATGGATATAAAAAATCAAACTCAAAACATAAGATTATTTATGGTTAAATTAAAGAAATACCTTATTTCTAACGCCTTTCATTCTGTAGGTGAATTTATGACATTCAACAACGCTTCATGAATATTTCTGTCTTGTATTAAGTATCGATACTAACCTCTTGTGTTGAACTAGTAGACTATATTGTAAAACTCTTCTGTATATATTTCAACTAGACTGTGACTATAATTAAGACTTTGCAGTACTATTAAGATTTTTTGACATGTTACATATTCTAGCTAATTATGTCAGGTGAAGAATACAATGCGTGCAGTTCTGTGTTGTGTAACTTTCTCCATTCTCCTGTAACTTCATCCCTCTTAGCCCCAAATATTTTCCTAAGCACCTTATTCTCAAACACCCATTACCTCTGTTCCTCTCTCAAAGTGAGAGTCCAAGTTTCACAACCATATAGAACAACCGGTAATATAACTGTTTTATAAATTTTAACTTTCAGATTTTTTGACAACAGACTGGATGATAAAAGCTTCTCAACCGAATAATAACAGGCATTTCCCATATTTATTCTGTGTTTAATTTCCTTCAGAGTATTATTTATACTTGTTACTGTTGCTCCCAGGTATTTGAATTTTTCTACCTCTTCAAAGGATAAATTTTCATTTTTTATATTTCCATTTCGTACAATATTCAGGTCACGAGACATAATCATATACTTTGTCTTTTCGGCATTTATTTCCAAACCTATTTCTTTACTTGCTTCAAGTAAAATTCCCGTATTTTCCATAATCGTTTCTGTCCCAGTCCGAGGCTTATTTGGAGGTTTCGTAACAAGCTGTTGTTAGCCCTTCGCCCAACCCTCAAGCTGGAGGACCACACTTCATCGGCTGTCCGCGACTGCTTATTCAATATATTCATAGCTACAGATGGATAGGGCATGTAGCACGTATGGACGAATCCAGAAAAGCATATAGAGTGTTAGTTGGGAGGCCTGAGGGGAAAATGGCCTTTGGGGAGGCCGAGAGACGTAGATGGGAAGATAATATTAAAATGGATTTGAGGGAGGTGGGATATGATAGACACTGGATTAATCTTGCTCAGGATAGGGACCAATGGCGGGCTTATATGAGGGAGGCAATGAACCTCCGGGTTCCTTAAAAGCCAGTAAATAAGTAAGTACATATTCTAGCTTTGAAGCAATGTACGAATACCATGAAATGGAAATAATTACAATACAATACAATACAATACAATACAACACAATACAATACAATATAATACAAAGTATATGAGCGACATTTACAAATAAAAATTGAGATTGAAAGTAAGAAAACATATTACACTATCTACCAAAAAGTAATTGGGCACCCAGGATTTTACGTGTTAGATGCAACATTTCAGTGGCTACTATGCAGTGGTATGCAGACAATAATGTTCACCGGTTGGACTGGCCTGCACAGAGTCCTGATCTCAATCCCATTGAGCACCTTTGAGACGAATTGGACCGGCGATTGAAGTTTCGGGAAATTCGGCCAACTTCCATTGTCCAACTGAGTGCCATATTACAAGAGGAATGGCGACGAATTCCAGTGGATATCCTATACAAACTAGTGGAGAGCATGCCTGACAGGGTGGCTGCTGTTATAGCAACAAGAGGTGGTACCACGAGGTTCTAAAGGGGCAAAAACAGTGCCCAATTACTTTTTGGTAGATAATGTATATAGAATATATCTTATCATCCAGTCTGCTGTCCAAAAATCTGAAAGTTAGAATTTATAAAACAGTTATATTACCGGTTGTTCTGTATGGTTGTGAAACTTGGACTCTCACTCTGAGAGAGGAACATAGGTTATGGGTGTTTGAGAATAAGGTGCTTAGGAAAATATTTTGGGCTAAGCGCGATGAAGTTACAGGAGAATGGAGAAAGTTACACAACACAGAACTGCACGCATTGTATTCTTCACCTGACATAATTAGGAACATTAAATCCAGACGTTTGAGATGGACAGGGCATGTAGCATGTATGGGCGAATCCAGAAATGCATATAGAGTGTTAGTTGGGAGACCGGAGGGAAAAAGACCTTTAGGGAGGCCGAGACGTAGATGGGAGGATAATATTAAAATGGATTTGAGGGAGGTGGGGTGTGGTGCTAGAGACTGTATTAATCTTGCACAGGATAGGGACCGATGGTGAGCTTATGTGAGGGCGGCAGTGAACCTTCGGGTTCCTTAAAAGCCTTTTGTAAGTAAGTAAGTAAGTAAGAGGGATGAAGTTACAGGAGAATGGAGAAAGTTACACAACGCAGAACTGTACGCATTATATTCTTCACCTGACATAATTAGGACGTTTGCGATGGGCAGGGCATGTAGCACGTATGGGCGAATCCAGAAATGCATATAGAGTGTTAGTTGAGAGGCCGGAGGAAAAAGACCTTTGGGGAGGCCGAGACGTAGATGGGAGGATAATATTAAAATGGATTTGAGGGAGGTGGGATATGATGATAGAGATTGGATTAATCTTGCTCAGGATAGGGACTGATGGTGGGCTTATATGAGGGCGGCAATGAACCTTCGGTTTCCTTAAAATCCATTTGTAAGTAAGTAAGTAAGTAAGAATATATCACGTTATTTTTCCTCTAATAAAAGTTAATTTTGGAACACACTGTATAATACTATGTAAAATCACCTTTAATTATAAAAACAAGCGTACACTTTTTGTTATTCTTCTTGGTGCTCTTAGACAGGCATTAATATTTCTCAGATAATGGGAGGTATGTGAACATAAATGAATAACAGCACAAAAACGATAGTAGCAATGAATTTCATGGGTCTGGAATTACAGCAGGTACTGTGAATAAATCATCAGCTGCTTTCATAGACGAATGTCAACAGAGGAGTGGATGGCTACCCATTATCTTGCCCTCTTTGTCCACGTTTTTAATGGATTAAACCAAGTCCATTACACACTTGATAAATAATCCCATCCAGCTATACACGATTAAAACTGAACTTTGTGAAATATTACTGTTTTAAGGCAGATAACTTTTTAAATATTGACAAACAAAAAACCCAATATATTAATTTTTAACAGTGCCTTTAAAATGTATCTATTGGTTTGTTTCAAGTGTCGACAGAAATCTGCGTGTCACATGCATTGCAATTTTCGAATCTCTAAACGAGGGCAGTTCTGCCACATTACTCTTCACACAGAAACACTGTAATTTTTTTACAAGTTTATTAAATAAACAAACCAATTTGATGTGCTATCACACATGTAAAACATGTGCAGAAATATATTTATCTTATCATATATGTCTATCATGTTTTTCGCTTTACACCATTCTATATCCACTGAACAGATTTGTACAACATTCATCACGAACTCCACTATAAAATACACTTTGATTTCCAAACAAAAAGTGACAGAGGATTTGATAAAATCCCTATCATTGCGTGTAACGTCTATATAGAGTAATGGAATTAGAATAAATAAATGTAATTTGCTGGAAGATTGGAGTGTTTCTAATGAACGGAATAAAGTAAACCATGAATAACATTCAACTTACTTACTGGCTTTTAAGGAACCCGGAGGTTCATTGCCGCCCTCACATAATCCCGCCATTGCTCCCTAACCTGAGCAAGATTAATCCATTCTCTACCATCATATCCCACCTCCCTCAAATCCATTTTAATATTGTCCTCCAATCTACGTCTCGGCCTCCCAAAAAGTCTTTTTCCCTCCGGCCTCCCAACTAACACTCTATATGCATTTCTGGATTTGCCCATACGTGCTACATGCCCTGCCCGTCTCAAACGTCTGGATTTAATGTTCCTAATTATGTCAGGTGAAGAATATAATGCGTGCAGTTCTGTGTTGTGTAACTTTCTTCATTCTCCTGTAACTTCATCCCTCTTAGCCGCAAATATTTTTCTAAGAATCTTATTCTCAAACACCATTAAACTCTGTTCCTCTCTCAGAGTGAGAGTCCAAGTTTCACAACCATACAGAACAACCGGTAATATAACTGTTTTATAAATTCAAATTTTCAGATTTTTTGACAGCAGACTAGATGACAAAAAGTTCTCAACCGAATAATAACAGGCATTTCCCATATTTATTCTGCGTTTAATTTTCTCCCGAGTGTCATTTATATTTGTTACTGTTGCTCCAAGATATTTGAATTTTTCCACCTCTGCGAAGGATAAATCTCCAATTTTTTATAGTTCCATTTCGTTCAACATTCCGGTCATGAGACATAATCATATACTTAGTCTTTTCGGGATTGACTTCCAAACCTATCTCTTTACTTGCTTCCAGTAAAATTTCTCGTGTTTTCCCTAATCGTTTGTGGATTTTCTCCTAACATATTCACGTCATCCGCATAGACAAGAAGCTGATGTAACCCGTTCAATTCCAAACCCAGCCTGTTTTCCTGAACTTTCCTAATGGCATATTCTAGAGCGAAGTAAAAAAGTAAAGGTGATAGTGCATCCCCTACTTTAGCCCGCAGTGAATTGGAAAAGCATCAGATAGAATCTGGCCTATACGGACTCTGCTGTAAGTTTCACTAAGACACATTTTAATTAATCGAACTAGTTTCTTGGGAATACCAAATTCAATAAGAATATCATATAATACTTCCCTCTTAACCGAGTCATACGTTTTTTTTTAAATCTATGAATAACTGATGTATTGTACCCTTATACTCCCATTTTTGTCCAATATCTGTCGAATACAAAAAAACTGATCAATAGTCGATCTATTACGCTTAAAGCCACACTGATGATTCCCAATAATTTCATCTACATAAGGAGTTAATCTTCTCAAAATGATATTCGACAAAATTTTGTACGACGTCAACAAATGTGATATTCCTCGAAAGTTACTACAGTTAGTCTTGTCCCCCTTCTTAAATATAGGTACGATTATGGACTCCTTCCATTGTTCTGGTACAATTTCCTTTTCCCAAATTGCAAGTACAAGTTTATAAATTTCGCTATATAATACGCTTCCACCCTCTTGTATTAATTCTGCTGGAATTTGATCAATACCTGGAGATTTGTACTTTTTCAGATTTTCTATCTCAATTTCGACTTCTGAAAGCGTGGGTTCGGGTATAAATGGCTCAGCAGTTTGTATTTGAATTTCGTCCCGATCATTTATATTTGGGCTATGTACATTTAGTAGTTGCCCAAAATAGTTTTTTCCATCTGTTCAGGATTGAATGAGAGTCTGCAAGCAAGTCATCAATCTCATCCTTGATCACGTTTACCCTTGCCTGATATCCGTTTTTAAATTCCTTTATCTTCTTAATATATAAAATTGAATGTATGTATGTACGTACGTACGTACGTACGTACGTACGTACGTATGTATGTATGTATGTATGTATGTATGTATGTATGTATGTATGTATGTATGTATGTATGTGTGTATGTTCTCTATACAAATCTATACGCTTTGACAAATATGTGCCAAAGTTTGCACATTTAACCTTCATAACCAGGAGAAGAACATAGGCTACATTAAAATTGTGCAAATGGAAGTTAAGTTAATTAAAATTATAAAATATAAAAATAAATAGATCAAATCTTCATGTATAATATTAAAATACAAAATCTTCTACAGTCAATTGTTCTTTTATTATTGTCTGTTGTATTCAACTTCACGAGGCCTTGGAAATTTTAACACGAAATTAAATTACATTGTTGTTACAGATCATGAAGGCTAAAACTAGATAATTCATGCAATACCTTTACTCAGACCAGGACCGTATTATGAATTTCTCAATGCAGTTGTACATAGTGAGCAGACTGTGTTGTATCCAACTGAATTCTTGATTTCTTTGAAACCACAAGGATTGCTACCATATAATTTAATACTTAATATTGAATTACCAATAGTACTATTGTGAAATAATGACCCACCAAAATTATGCAATGAAACAAGAATTGGTGTGAAAAAACTCATTGAGAACGTAGTAATAGAAGTGACAATATTAACTGGCAAAACGAAAGAAGATGCTTTTATCCACGCATTCTTATGATACCCACTAACAAGCGTTTCGATTTTAAGTAACAGCAATTCCAGTGTGACTAGCATTTGTAATGGTCATATTAAAATTAAGCTCAAGGACAGTCGCTCAAAGTTGCAGACATTAACTTAAAAACTCCGTGTTTTTCACATTCTCAACTATATTTTGTACAAAGAAGTAGGGGAAAAAAAAAAAAAAAGATTTTACACGCATCAAAAATAAATCCAATGATACTTTTGTCATATTGCTAATGTAGTATGTGAATGTACGTAAGCCGACTGAAAATAACACTGTCAGGTCAGATAGTAAAAATAAAAATAATATCATACGTCTCTCAAAATATTGTTGTTCATGTCCGAAAATGTGTTACTGCGAAATTCTAACTGTATAATCACGTTACCAATGTAGTATGTTATGCGTTGTGGAAATAATCTCTTAATTTATAAAAAAACTGATAAACGTCTCTCAGAATATTAGTCTCTATTTTAAAAAATGACTTATTGCGAGTTTATATTGTATCTGCATTCTGTGTATGAAATAAGAATTAATGTAGGCCTAATATGTTCTGAATTTGTGAGATATAGTTTCTCAAGTCATATTAAAAAAATAGGTATGCAGAAGTCAAGGGGTAAAAAATCTTCCAATATAAATTAAATGATATATGTATATATTGATTCTTCGGTACAACCAGTTTAATTAAAAAAAAAGAAGCAAAAAGATCAACTCGGGCAACGCCGGGTGCTTTCAGCTAGTACTCCTATATAAACCTCGAATGTTTTTATTCTTACTATTTGTTTCTACCTCATTCAGTTTTTCCTTCAAGTAATCTCCCTTTTTATTCCTAAGTGTACGACTTTCTTCCCGTCTTTTATTGAAATAATTATCTCTATTCTCCACAATTGGATCCTGTAAGAATTTCAATTTTGCCTGTTTATATTATAATCATTATTCTAAGAAATTAATAAACGTACTTTCAATCGTCCTTTGAGTAATGTAGCTTTTATTAATATAGTTCCCAACATTTTTTCAGGTGTTAATTGGTAGGTCAATTACATATTAATTAAACGCAAGCCGTTAAGCGGTTTCAACGTCAGTCCCTAACCAAACACGCTGCACAGAACCTGTCCCAGCCATTAACGTGACCCTCGCGCCAGATGAGATTCAGATATATTGATTTGTTACTAGTTATATGTCAATCGACAAATAGAATGGGGAGTTAATTAACCGAACTCAACAAATGATGAGCCAGCGTTTCCATGTCATGAAACTGTCGTCCATTTAGAATTCAACGTTTTTAAAGGGATATTTTTAACGCTTTGAAGGAAAAGGCAAGCATTTTGCTCCGTTTGGATTGTGATCAGTTTTCTTGAAATTGTCTACTTTTTTACATTGTCATTAGACTTGCATGAAATATGTTTCAAAAAGTGACACGAAATTCATCAATTCCCTATAATTGAGTGAAACAGTATCGTGATTGTTATTGTGATATTTGTTAGGATTGTAAGGATTTTTGTGATTTAAAATAATAGTCTGATATTTCTTCTCATTTCTGTCTTCATGCTCCCAGAATTTAAATTTAACTACGCGGAGCCTTCTCGTTAGCTACCTCATAATCGTTTCCTCATTCCATGAGATCTAGTCTTCAGACAACAATCCAATTGATAGTCGAAACGATTTATTTATTTATTTATTTATTATTTTGCTAATAATATGTAACATAAAATATAATATATACAGAAAAACTTTAGCTCGCCCCTGAAAGAGTAGAACTCGTGCTCAGGGGCGGATTCCTGAATTTAAATTAATAATTATACAATACAATTTGTCTTATGTCTACTACGCAATAAGAATACGTAAATTTAAATTTACAATTTTTCAATTTCTATAAAATCCATAGGCCTACATAACCTTTTTAATTTAATACTAGAACTATTAGAATTGACAAGATTAGGATATTTAAATATAAATTTGTTATATATTCTTGGGCCTAAATTACTACTATGATTAAATACTGTAACAGTGTTGCATTTTGGTTCAAACAATCTTAAAGAATTCATACCTTTTGTTTCATAACTATGAGAATACAATTCAAAATTATTTCGATTTTTATGTATGAATTTGATTAATACAATATAATAAATTTGTCATACGTTAAGTACATTAAAGTTTAGAAACAAATTTTTAGATGGAAAATCAATAGGTTTATGACCACATATTTTAATTATTTTCTTCTGTAATAAATAAAGTGGATTAAACTTGGATTTAAATGAGCTACCCCATGCTATAATTCCATACATAATTACCGATTGAAATAAAGTTAAATATATTGTACGTAATAAACTTATTGACAAGTAATTCCTCAATAAAACAAAATAATATAATATTTTACGTAATTTATTACAAAGGTAATTAATGTGTTGGTTCCATTTTAAATGATTATCGAAAATTATGCCTAAATACGTAACTTCAGAGGACTCTTTAATAATCGGACATTTACACTGTATAAGACAAATTTACACATCAATATGACGCCAATGAGTTGTTTGAAATTGTAATGAATAATAATATGTCATTACAGAGAATTGGATTCATTTTTAAATTAATATTGAAGTTAAGTGCTTCAGAATTAGACATTGTTGGTGTTGTTGTTGTTGTTTGCTAATGGTCTGGATTTTGGATTTCATTCATTTTCCATCCAGCATCCCTATATTACTTTGTCAGCTGGATTGTGGTGAGGTGTAGATGTTTAATCTGTTGAAATTGTGCAGTCAAGGAATCGTGTCCAGTAGTTAATCGAAATCATTCCATGCTTCATTTCATGAGATGTCGCATACTAAGTAATTAAAATGGGCAACTTTTTATAATATCTCGTCGTTTATTTCATGAGATGTTTCATACTAAGTAACTAAAATGAGCAACTTTTTATAATATCTCGTAGTTTATTTCATAAGATGTCTCATACTCAGTAACTAAAATGAACAACTTTTTATAATATCTAGTCGTTTATTTCATGAGATGTCTCATACTCAGTAACTAAAATGAGCAACTTTTTATATCTTATCATTAATTTCATGAGATGTCTCATATTAAGTAATTAAAATGAGCAACTTTTTATAATATCTCGTCGTTTATTTCATGAGATGTCTCATACTAAGTAACTAAAATGAGCAACTTTTTATAATATCTCGTAGTTTATTTCATGAGATGTCTCATACTCAGTAACTAAAATGAACAACTTTTTATAATATCTAGTCGTTTATTTCATGAGATGTCTCATACTCAGTAACTTAAATGAGCAACTTTTTATATCTTATCATTAATTTCATGAGATGTCTCATATTAAGTAATTAAAATGAGCAACTTTTTATAATATCTCGTCGTTTATTTCATGAGATGTTTCATACTAAGTAACTAAAATGAGCAACTTTTTATAATATCTCGTAGTTTATTTCATGAGATGTCTCATACTCAGTAACTAAAATGAACAACTTTTTATAATATCTAGTCGTTTATTTCATGAGATGTCTCATACTCAGTAACTAAAATGAGCAACTTTTTATATCTTATCATTAATTTCATGAGATGTCTCATATTAAGTAATTAAAATGAGCAACTTTTTATAATATCTCGTCGTTTATTTCATGAGATGTCTCATACTAAGTAATTAAAATGAGCAACTTTTCATAATATCTGGTCGTTTATTCCACGAGATGTCTCATACTCAGTAACTAAAATGAGCAACTTTTTATATCTTGTCATTAAATTCATGAGATGTCTCATACTAAGTAATTGAAATAAGCAACTTTTTATAATATCTCGTCGTTTATTTCATGAGATGTCTCATACTAAGTAATTAAAATGAGCAACTTTTTATAATATCTCGTCGTTTATTTCATGAGATGTCTCATACTCAGTAACTAAAATGAGCAACTTTTTATAATATCTCGTCGTTTATTTCATGAGATGTCTCATACTAAGTAATTAAAATGAGCAACTTTTTATAATATATCGTCGTTTATTTCATGAGATATCTCATACCAAGTAATTAAAATGAGCAACTTTTTATAATATCTCGTCGTTTATTTCATGAGATGTTTCATACTCAGTAACTAAAATGAGCAACTTTTCATAATATCTCGTCGTTTATTTCATGAGATGTCTCATACTCAGTAACTAAAATGAGCAACTTTTTATAATATCTCGTCGTTTATTTATGAGATGTTTCATACTCAGTAACTAAAATGAGCAACTTTTTATAATATCTCGTCGTTTATTTCATGAGATGTCTCATACTCAGTAACTAAAATGAGCAACTTTTTATAATATCTAGTCGTTTATTTCATGAGATGTTTCATACTAAGTAACTAAAATGAGCAACTTTTTATAATATCTCGTCGTTTATTTCATGAGATGTCTCATACTCAGTAACTAAAATGAGCAACTTTTTATATCTTGTCGTTTATTTCATGAGATGTCTCATACTAAGTAATTGAAATGAGCAACTTTTTATAATATCTCGTCATTTATTTCATGAGATGTCTCATACTAAGTAATTAAAATGAGCAACTTCTTATAATGTGTATTAATTTTATTGCTAGTAAGTTTGAAATGAATACAAGTTAATAAATACAATGAAAGATAAACTAGCCACTCCTGAATGAGTAAGACTCGTGCTCAGGAGGGGATTCCAATACAAACAAAAATGAAATTGAGAGTAAATACAGATTAAAAAGTGTTTAAATCCAAACTATAAATCCAGTACATTTTTTTTTATTAATTTGGAGAGTTTAAAATAATATAAGAATAAAATTTGTTTATCAATCTGGGACCTTGACTCATGCTATGATAGAAAGCTACATTGGTTTTACATTTTAGTTCAGACAAACGCAGAGAATTCATATTTTTAGTTCTATATTTATGTACATACCTTTCAGAGTTATTAAAATTTGTGTGAAAATATTTTAATAAAATAAAATAATAAATTTGTTTAATGTTGAAAACTTTGAAATGTTTAAACAGCAATTCAATTGAGTAATCTTTCTGCTTTTTAAAACAAATTTTTAATACTTTTTCTGTACTAAAATTAACGGATATAGATTGGATTTAGCTATATTGAAGCAAAATATTACTACTTAATTAACTTATTATTCCCAGAACATGAATTTTACCACAATCGAAAAGTATTGGGAATAAATTTGAATAAGGAACAAAAAAAAGTTTCCTTCCCAGGCGGGATTCGAACCACGAAAGTCTTAGTTACCAGTCTATCGTTCTCTGGAATGAACAAGCCTCTGAAATCAGCTACAAGGGTCGGTCCGGTTTTTTTTGCCACTGTACATAAGCGTATAAACAATACGCAAATATAAACGAGTCATCGGATAGAGAGGAATCGAGGAAAAGCATAAGAAAAAAGACATGATGTCGGAGAAAGAAAGTGTCTTTGATAAAGGACTGGCTAAAAATTGGTCATTTCTGCAGCTGATAACGTTGTTAAAATACCACCGCCACCACCAACAGTACTACTCGTGGCCATGGTAACGAAGTAAGATGTGTGTTTCTTGATCTGGATTGCAATTGTCTTGCTTTGTACCTGAATAGCTCCTTGCAGGTCTATCTCTTAATGGCTGGAGACATTTTCCCCATACAGCTGTTAACGCTGCTAGATATGGGAACAGATTCACGCATGAGTGATTAATCGATTTTGTAATTGTATAGTCGATAGTGTCGCGATGTTAAGCTTTGTCAGATCAGTGAGAGGCGGGGTCGTCACTTGTCCGCTGACGTGAATCCGCTGGGGGGATACGCGGACAGGGTGATCACAAACACTTACCACTACAGGGTGTTAAAAATAATCGACACCTGTACCGAAAGTAGACGATGAACATATGTATACTTATGGAGGGGAAAATAACTAAGCTGTAAGAATAATACTGATTTAAAATTTAATTTTAATTTATACAAAAATGTAATAATATAGACATTTAAACAAAATTTGTGGTATTATAATAATGAACAGACAGTCTACATAAATTGGCGTTGCAATATAGACTCCAGGGACAAGGGACGCTCTAAAACATAGGTGGAATTCCAATGCAAAGGACGAAGGGGTGTTGAAAGGACAGCATCCAAAAAATTGAAAATTACTCCAAGAAGAGAACACAGTGAAGCGATTAACAGTATGCTGATGGTGATGAAATGTCGATGGGTATATTGCTTGAACAGGAAAGTTTCAAAAGTGGCATTATGAAGTTTTCAATGAAAAGTCTCAGCCCAGCCGGAACTCAAATCCGGACCGCCTGGGTAACAGATTAATGTTCTAAACCACGCTGCCACTTCAAGGGTGCTTGGTCATGTATAGATCTAAATTTCCAAACCCCGTACTGTCTTCACGTTTATAAAATTTTGGCACCAACGTTTTGCAGGCCAACTGTTTTTCTCATCACTAGGCGCGAGGCGTAACTTAGGATTTGTCCGTTACATAAAAACGCAACCCCATGTCTCCCTTATGCTTCCTGCACCCCCTTGTTCTGCTTGTATTCCCTTGTATTCCCCTTATTCTCCTTGTATTCCCTTCATCCTCCCTGTATTTCCCTTGTTCTCCTAGTCTCTACTTTCTTCTTGTATTCCCTTCGTACTCCTTGAATTCTCATTGTTTTCCTAGTCTACTAATTCTTCTTGTATTCCCCTTATTCTCCTTGTATTCCCTTCATCCTCCTTGTATTCCCCTTGTTCTCCTAGTCTCTACTTTCTTCTTGTATTCCCTTCGTACTTCTTGAATTCCCATTTTTTCCTAGTCTATTCCTTCTTCTTGTATTCCCCTTGTTCTCCTTGTATTCCCTTCGTCCTCCTTGTATTCCCCTTGTTCTCCTTGTATTCCCCTTGTTCTCCTTGTATTCCCCTTGTTCTCCTTGTATTCCCTTCGTCCTCCTTGTATTCCCCTTGTTCTCCTAGTCTCTCCCTTCTTCTTGTATTCCCCTTCTTCTCCTTTTATTCCCTTCGTCCTCCTTGTATTTGCCTTATTCTCCTAGTCTCATACTTCTTGTATTCCCCTTGTTCTCCTTGTATTCTCTTCGTTCTCCTTGTATTCTCCTTGTTCTCCTAGTCTCTCCCTTCTTCTTGTATTCCCTTTCTTCTCCTTTTATTCCCTTCGTCCTCCTTGTATTTGCCTTATTCTCCTAGTCTCATACTTCTTGTATTCCCCTTGTTCTCCTTTTATTCTCTTCGTTCTCCTTGTATTCTCCTTGTTCTTCTAGCCTCTCCCTTCTTCTTGTCTTCCCCTTGTTCTCCTTATATTCCTTTCGTCCTCCCTGTATTCACCTTGTTCTCGTATTCCCCATGTTCTCCTAGTCTCTCCCTTCTTCTTGTATTCCTCTTGTTCTCCTTTTATTCCCTTCGTCCTCCTTGGATTAGCCTTATTCTCCTAGTCTCATACTTCTTGTATTCCCCTTGTTCTTCTTGTATTCTCTTCGTTCTCCTTGTATTCTCCTTGTTCTTCTAGCCTCTCCCTCCTTCTTGTATTCCTCTTGTTCTCCTTATATTCCTTTCTTCCTCCCTATATTCACCTTGTTCTCGTATTCCCCATGTTCTCCTAGTCTCTCCCTTCTTCTTGTATTCCCATTTTTCTCCTTATATTCCTTTCGTCCTCCCTGTATTCCCCTTGTTCTCCTCGTATTCCCTTCAGCCTCCTTGTATTCCCCTTATTCTCCTTGTATTCTCTTCGTTCTCCTTGTATTCTCCTTGTTCTTCTAGCCTCTCCCTCCTTCTTGTATTCCCCTTGTTCTCCTTATATTCCTTTCGTCCTCCCTGTATTCACCTTCTTCTCGTATTCCCCTTGTTCTCCTAGTCTCTCCCTTCTTCTTGTATTCCCATTTTTCTCCTTATATTCCTTTCGTCCTCCCTGTATTCCCCTTGTTCTCCTTGCCTTCCCTTCTTCTCCTTGTCTTCACCTTATTCTTATTGTTTTTCCCCCTCTACTCCGTGTACTCCCGTTGTTTTTATTCCGTGTTCCCGTTATTCTCCTGCTATTCCCCTTGTTCTCGTTATTTTCCTCTTGTTTCTACTTGTATTCCCTGGTGACCTTGTATTCCCCTTGTTTTCCTTGTTTCATTTCAAGCATCACCCACACATAGTTCTACGTAAGATTTGCAGAATAGTAAAGGTCAATTTTTTGTTGAAATGTTGCAAATGGAATAAAACATTGTAAGAGTTTTCTTGTTAAGGTGACTGCATTCTATCACCTGCAACACTTTGACAGCTTATACGTGTCAGAGGAATGTCCTACACAATACAGCACGCTTTCATTTCCTATAGACAAGCACACGACTGACGGTAAATCCTTTGTATAAAACTTTATTGCAAAGAGTTTTAATGCTGAGTCTTAAGATGTACGTTCAGAGATAACAGGCCAATTCAAGTAGTACGTGTAACAGCACTATAAACCCGGGACATTATATCATCTCTGCATATAAAACATGCAAGGATGCTGTAAAAAAATTCTCTCTAGAAAATCCACTCAGCAATGTATAACGCTTGGAGTGGGGTAGAGCAAAGAACAGTTTATTCCTGGATAAATTTTATGTGAGATAAATAAAATCTCCGGCTTTGAAGAAACAAAAAAATATTCTGTAATCTCACACATAATTTTTAATATTATATTCAGAAACTTTATTGCTTCCGTAAAGGATATCACGTGCAGTAAAATATGAGACACTATACAGGGGGGTCACAATGTATGTCGACGCTATAGAAGAAAAATGTAATTAAGAAAAAGAAAAGAGTTTCAAGGAGTCGCTCTATCTTCTCGTTGTGTAATTTATGTCACTCATAACAATTCAGTTCTTCTGTCATACTTAGAATGATGATATTGCTGGTTAGGCCCGATAAGATTTTGTTCGTAAAGTACGTTTTTTTCCCGCACTCTTTCTGGATGGCAGAATGTCACATTCTCACTATAACAAGACTATTAGGCATACTTACTTACTTACAAATGGCTTTTAAGAAATCCGAAGGTTCATTGCCGCCCTCACATAAGCCCGCCATCGGTCCCTATCCTGTGCAAGATTAATCCAGTCTCTATCATCATATCCCACCTCCCTCAAATCCATTTTAATATCCTCCCATCTAAGTCTCGGCCTCCCCAAAGGTCTTTTTCCTTCCTGTCTACCAACTAACATTCTATATGCATTTCTGGATTCGCCCATACGTGCTACATGCCCTGCCCATCTCAAACGTCTGGATTTACTTACTTACAAATGGCTTTTAAGGAACCCGAAGGTTCATTGCCGCCCTCACATAAGCCCGCCATCGGTCCCTATCCTGTGCAAGATTAATCCATTCTCTATCATCATATCCCACCTCCCTCAAATCCATTTTAATATTATTCTCCCATGTACGTCTCGGCCTCCCTAAAGGTCTTTTTCCCTCCGGCCTCCCAACTAACACTCTATATGCATTTCTGGATTCGCCCATAAGTGCTACATGCCCTGCCCATCTCAAACGTCTGGATTTAATGTTCCTAATTATGTCAGGTGAAGAATACAATGCGTGCAGTTCTGCGTTGTGTAACTTTCTCCATTCTCCTGTAACTTCATCCCGCTTAGCCCCAAATATCTTCCTAAGCACCTTATTCTCAAACACCCTTAACCTATGTTCCTCTCTCAGAGTGAGAGTCCAAGTTTCACAACCATACAGAACAACCGGTAATATAACTGTTTTATAAGACTATTAGGCATAGTGAATGCTAATGTTACTAGTAGTTAGACTATGAACTAATGTAACTTGGGAAATCATTTCCCCTCGCTATAGGCATGAGGGAACCGAAATTGCATATAAAATTAGCAGTGCTGTGTCGACTCTCTCAGTAATATCTCGGCATCGAGAGCAGCTACAAACCTGTGCCAAAACTAGTTTGATTTGTAATCGCGAGTTCTGAAATATTACAGTAATAATAGACCCCTACGATATAACTTAAGTGAACCATAATAATATTTTATGAGTTCAGACTTATTTCGGAATGTCACTTCATAAGAGGAGAAAATATACTGCATGCTCTTCATTAATTATTTCTGTGATCATAGACCCATACTCTGCATTTGTAAACCGAAATAAAATAAAATATCCAAACCAAAACAACTGTATTTTCATTCCCGAAACTGGAGTGAGACAAATGACTAACAGGCTTGGAGCTCACATAGACAGTTCCTTTCTGCTGCAATTTCCCTTGCTAGGATGAGTTTTTACGCAAATTATAAATATTCCTCTTGCCATTTCGCCATTATTATTAAAATATGTTTGAGAAAAAAATTTGATCTTCCAACTCATCTTTTATATATATAAAGTTTTGAATATCAAGCAAATTTATGTGTATACTATTTTGAATCACTACCATAAATATCAAGCTAAATTCATATCATCCGATCATGGCCACAACACAAGAAGATACAAGATTTCGCTCCCCCTCATTGAACCAAAATTTAAGACTGAAGCAGGTCTAAGGCACAGTTCTAATTACGGCCCAAGATTATATAATCTTAATATATAAAATTGAATGTAGGTATGTATGTGTGTATGTATATATGTGTGTGTATGTTCTCTATACAAATATACATGCTTTGACCGATATATGTCAAAGTTTGCACATTTAATCTTCATAACCAGGAGAAGAACATAGGCTACATTAAAATTATTGTGCAAATGGAAGTTAAATTAATTAAAATTGTAAAAAATAAAAATAAATATATACTTCGCACGAAAACATGACGACCTCCCCTCATCCCCTTCACCAGTTAACTGCAGGCACGCGCAAGGGATAAACCCTTAGCCGAGTTGCCAATTCTTGAAGTCATTGTGATTTGCGAAGGTTTTTCAAACTATGTTCCGTGAAACCGCGATTTTCAGCGAGACTATATTATCTTTGTAAATATATCTTAATTTGTAATTACTAAAACAAAATTGGTGTAAAAATGAACTAATTTATTTTAAAAACACTTTATATTTATATTTTCACTAACATGTTTTGCCTAAATAAACAAAAAAATGCAGACTTCTATAATAAGTGTTAAATTCTCATGTTATTGAAGTTCCAGAATTTTATACTTAATTAAGAATGTTGCGCTGGTAAAATTTTCTGAAACTGTGATCACTGAATAGTTATAGAATTTATAGTACAAAAGAGTGAAGTTAGATTTTATCAGCTTCGCCTTGGGTGATAATTTCCACGAACTCATAAAATCTGTTTACTCTAGTGTGCTATACAATATTTTATTCATTACTGGTATGTAAATTTAATTTTAAATTGTAGGACTTTTCTTTGTAATGTGTTGTTGGCGAAGAAGTTCATATATATTCAATTTACTATTGCTAATATGTTGGTTGTCATGTAGAGAGTGATTTAAAAACATTTAATTCACTGCTGTAAGTTAGAAAACTTTTAAGCACTGCTGTGAATAATGCCATTATTTAGGTTGCTAAGGACGGTGTTGCTGTTGGCGATATCTCTTTCGCGTACTGTTCACATACTGTTCGGCGAAGTAAATCACGTATAAAATCGTCTATCTTACCGAATTCTGTTTTAATTTGTTTATTTTCTCTTCAGTTGGTGAACCGTAATTCTTAATTTCTATGCCCATATATCCAACTCCGCCGGTTGCGTCCGATGTTAAGTGATTAAGATTTATACTTATTAAACTGCCTGAACTTTCGATTACTTTATGGATAGAATTTCTAACGTTAGACACAATTTTAACACTTTGTTTTCTTAGCTACGCTTCTGTTTTCTTCGACGGTGTTATTTGTTGTTCTTGTCGTGATCTTCAGGTGTATCAGGAGGCCTGGCTGCGGATCATCTGCTCCAACACTCATTAATCATGGCCGGAATAAATTAGACATATTGAAGCGCACAACGGTATAAAACAACACGTCGACAAAGACACAGAGAATGGGTGAAACCCAACAGGTAGAGGCAATGACTACTAGATTTGGCAATGCTGGGATCTATTGTATTTCTGCCACGCGGCTAGGGGTTGAGTAGAGGATGGGGGTTTATGAGGGATTACCAATTCCAAGAAAAGAGGCCGTCATGTTTCCGAGCCAAGTATATAAAATATTCACGTATAATATTAAAATCCAAAATCTTCTACAGTCAATTGTTTTTTATTATTGTCTGTTGTATTCAACATCGACTTTCACGAGGCCTTGGAAATTTTAACACGAAATTAAATTACATTGTTGTTACAGATCATGAAGGCTAAAACTAGATAATTCATGCAATAACTATCTTTACGCAGTCCAGGACCGTATTATGAATTCCTCGATGCAGTTTTGTAGATAGTGAGCAAACTGTTTTATACAACTGAATTCTAGAATTCTTTGAAACTACAAGGATTGCTACCACATAATTTACTTAATATTGACCCACCAAAATTATGCACGAATAAGAATTAGAGAAAAAATCATTCGAAACGTAATAGAATTGGCAATATTAGCTGCAAAAATAAAAGGAGATGTTTTTATTCCACGTATTGCTAGGATACTCATTCAATTTTAAGCAACTGCAATTTCAATGCCGCTAGCATTTGTAATGGCCATATTAAAATGAAGCTCAAGGACAGTCGTTCAAAGTTGCAGACATTAACTTGAAAACTGCTTGTTTTTCACAGCCTCGCTATATTTTATACAAAGAAGTGGGGGAAAAAAAGATTTTACACATATCAATAAGCAATTCAATGATACTTTTGTCATGTATGTGAATGTATATAAGCCCACTGAAAATACCACTGTATTAATTCTCAAAATATTGATGTTCACATCAGAAAATGTGTTGCTGCGAAATTATATCTGTATAATCACGTTGCAAATGTAATATCACAGTCTACTATATACAGTCACGAAGCTTGAGTTTTGAGGGTGCTAGAAACAATAGACTGTGACGGTACTATTTTGCATTGCCTGTAATGAGGCGATATTAGCGATCCTAGTGGTGAGCAACTATCTAATGTTTGCATATTTACTACGTATTGAGCTTCGTGACTGTATATATTAGACTGTCGTAGTATGTTAAGCGTTGTGGAAATGAAAATCTCTGAATTTCTAAAATACCGGTAGGCCTATACGTTCCTCAGAGTATTAGTCTTTATGGTAAAAAACGACATTGCGAGTTTATATTGTATATGTATTCTGTGTATAAAATTAGAATTAATATAATATGTTCTGAATTTATGATGATATAGTTTCAAGTTATATTAAAAAAAAACTGGGTAGGCCTATGATATAAGTGGGTGTACAGCGATCAAGAGGTAAAAAATCTTCCAATATAAATTAAATATTATATATGTATATATTGGTTCGATGCTGAAACTGATCAGAAAGAGGAGAAGGAACTATATTTTTGTTGGGTTTTACTTTGTTTATAGTTTGATTTTTCTATTACTTTATTTGTATTTCTGGTGGTGTGGAAGAGAAGGCCTAATGGCCTTAACTACACTAGAATAAATAAATAAATAAATAAATAACAACAAATAAATACATAAAAACAAATAACTATATAAATTTAAAACAACAGTTTAACGTCAGGCACATGATGAAATGTTTTCTTTTCGGTGCATGACTTACAACCCTGAGTTAATCCTGGAAAACATTTGGCTAAGGAGTTAATTAATTCCTGTAAGTGACGTTAAGTGAAGATTCATCTTTATGGGCGAGGAAAGCTTAGTAAAGAAATTCGTTTTGGTTGTCTGTAGTTAGGTTTCCGAGATTTCCGAAAATTTAATAACCAGTTTAATTAAAAATAGAAGCAGAAAGGAAAACCCGGGCAATGCCGGGTACTTTCAGCTAGTGATTTTATAAAGAGGAATCCTAAACTAAAATTATTAAACAATACATTATTCAAAAAAAAAAGTTCTTGAACTGTTTTTAAAATTATAATCATGCAAATTCTTATGCTTTATTTTTTGTCACTTCAACAATGTCGTAATCAGTCTGTTTACCCCATTTAATAAATTTCAGAATCAATATGGATACTAGTTTTCTGATTTTATTTTGTAACTATTTCCCTCACATTTTTTCTTTATCCATTACTTAGAATGTTGCCGCATTTCATTACCTCTGTACAGAATAGAAGATGCTTTTTATCGGTAAGTTAGATTCTGTTTCACTTCGGAACGAAGAGAATAGTTAATTAAAACTGAATATATTTCGGTAAACATGCGTTACCTCTGAAATTCTGAAAGTTGCGGACAAAGCCACGTAATATGCGAATCATTTTGTGACCGCGGACAGATATGCAGCCGGGTTCACAATGCGTGCAGACCTCGAAACAAGAACCGCTAATATCTGAAGCCTCCGCTGGTCACTAGGGCAGAAAGTAATCAAACTGCCCATTTTAGGCCATTACTCCATTAGGCTACTCCCACCCCAGGGATGTACGGCTTCACCGCGACACGCGAAAGGATCGTATCTTACGAGCAGAACAGAAATCAGAGACGAATTCTTTAACTGGCATCACTCCTGTAGCGGGAAATATTTTGAATTTTTCAAGCGTGTGTGTACAATAGATGAGGTTTATCTGATGATATGGAACTGCTTACAGCTCCTATTCTCAAGGCTATGCCGGCAATACATTTTGGAAAGGACAAAAGCTCTGTCAGGCAGACATTCGCTTCATTCTGTAAGACAGAGTTTGTAACTTGTCGCTAGAGCCCTGAATGTAATACAGTACAGTGTTGCTGCTAAAGTAACAGTATTACTAGCAGAAGTAATATCAGTGGTAGCAGTGGCAGGAGTAATAAATAACAGCACTAGCAGTAGTAGAGACAGTAGCACCAATAATAATAGCAACATTAATACATCTAGTAACAGTATAGCAATTTTATAGCAGTAGAAATAGTAGTAGTATCATCAGTAGTAGCAGCAATAATAGTAGCAATAGGATTAGCAATACTAGTAGTAGTAGCAATAACATTTAATAGTAATAGCAACAATAGTAACAATTGTACCTGTAGTAGCAATAGTAGCAGTAGAAATATTTATTTATTTATTTATTTCAAATATACAGAATAAAGAAATATAATTACAAAACAAACAAAGTGAAATACAAATAAAATAATAGAAGCAATATAAAAAGAAGATACAGTAGTATTAACAAAATTTGAGACCGAATGAGCAGCGCTCGTGCTCGGTCGCAGTTCAGATATAATATTAAAATAAAAAAAAATAATAATAATATAAATAAATAAGTAAAATAAAATAGGAACTAAAATATAATTACAGCGGCAATGGAATTATATAATATAATATTAACACTATAGAAGAATAATATCGCACGTGAAAAGTAGGACTAATATATATTTCAAAATTATAGAATACAAATATAATATAGGTTGATTAATTCATACACAGTATCAACAGTATTAGTATCAGCAATGCTACAAGTAGCAATAATAGTTAATAGTAGTAGAGAAGTAGTAGTAGCAATGGTAGTAGTAGCAACAATAGTAGTATTAACACTACTAGTAGCAATAGTAGCAACAATAGTAGTAGCAACAGTAATACTAGCAGCAATAGTATTAGCAATACTAGTAGTAGTAGTAATAACATTTAATAGTAATAGCAATAGTTGTACTAGCAACAATAGTAGCCATTGTAGCCGTAGTAGCAATAGTAGCAGTAGCAATAATATCAACAGTATTAGTATCAGCAATATTATGAGTATCAGTAATAGTTAATAGTAGTAGAAATAATAGTAGTAGCAACAGTAGTAATAGCAACGGTAGCAGTAGCAACGGCAGTAGTAACAACAGTAATAGTAGCAACAGTAGTAGTAGCAATTGTAGCGGAAGTAGTAGCAATACTAACAGCAACATTAGCAGTAGGAACGGTAGTAGCAGCAACGGTAGCAGAAGCAACAGCAGTAGTAGCAATGGCAGTTGTAGCAACAGTAGTAGTAACAACATTACTACTAGTAGCCATTGCAGCAGTAGTAACAGAAGTATAAATAGTATTAGCAACAGTAGTCGTAGTAATTGTAACAACAGTAGGAGAAGCAGCAATAGTAGTAGCAACAGTTGTAGTAGCAATAGTAGTAACAGTAACGACTCGTAGCAGTGTTATTGCTATCTAGTAGTGATACTCGTATCCGAACAGCTTGCAGACATGTCCACTGTGTAAAATTATGTATGCAATTCTTGCAAATAAATCTCTGTACGTACCTTCGATTGCATCGAAAGTGGAAACTACATGTTATCTGTCTTTGAAACCACTAGCTCCTAGTTATTCATGATCGAGGAAACTCCTACAAACTACGACCAGATTGGTGATTCCGGAATTTGTAACCGAGACTTCCCGAATGCGAGTCTATTGTTTTATCACCCAGCCATTTCGCTCCTCACACGTTGAAGGAATGACTGAATACTGCATAATATATCAAAAATAATATTAGATTATAAACCAATAGTTAAGTAAAGTATTGGCAGGCCAAGAAACTAATGGACATAACTCTTTAACTGCAAACTATGAGAATGAAACGAACCCTGGGCTCAATTCGTGAATTCTAGTTGTTGATGATGATGATGATATCTATTTTACGTGTATAGGTTTATCCATTTTTCTGATAGAGAAACCTGAGATCTACATTAATTAGATGTCCTGTTATAGCAACGTCAAGTATAATTGATTTTAGAGTTAACTGAATCAATGCGAGAGAAGACGATCTTGAAGGAGAAAAGTGGGTGGCAGGAACACGAGAAGATCAGACATTATTTGTGAAACGTTTCTTAATGCAGTGAAATTGAATATGAAAGCGCCATCTCTGTCATTTCCCGTTACTATTTATATTAAGGAATATCGAGAGGGATCAATAAACGTGGGACCTACCGCTGCATCCCGCTCTACTCTCGATTAATGGAAGCGCTACGTCAACGAAGCTTTCGTGCCCACGCCACGCCGTTGCTAGGGGAGCAGACAGGATTACATTCCATTTGCAAGGACTGTTTACACTTCCATTTACAAGCTGTACCGATGAAAGCAGGCCTTATTAACAGTTATTTATAATTTCACAAGCAGATCTTCAGGCATCAACAACCACTCAGAGGTGAAATGCATTTCTGCTAAGATTTAGGAGTGTCCTCTAATTGTAATGAGAGAAAATGTGAATGAGATTAGTTTACAGATGGTTGTAACTTGCGTGAACTTTTGAGAAACCTTTATTTATTAAAATGTTTCTATTTATATCTTGTTTCCAACATGCAATGACGCACGATAACTTGAAAAGAAAAGAAAAAAAATATGAGTATATTAAACATGACAATTAACATAAAAGCAATGAAGATAATAGTCTTAAAGACAGTAAAATGCCAAAACAGTATTCTTATGCACAAGAAAATATACCTAAATACAGTAGCAACAAAAACAATAATCTTAAATACAAAATTTTCAAAGACAGTAGGAAAACCAAGACAACATTCTTAAATACAACAACAAAAATGAAGACAACATTCTTGAGAATAGTACAAAATCTAAACAATATTCTTAAACACAGCAACTATGAAGGCAACATTCTTAAATACAGTACAAAAATTGTAAACAATATTCTTAAACATAGCAAATACGAAGACAACATTCTTAAACACAGTACAAAAATCTAAACAATGTTCTTAAACACAGCAACTATGAAGATAACATTCTTAAACACAGTACAAAAATCTAAACAATGTTCTTAAACACAGCAACTAGGAACACAACATTCTTAAACACACTACGAAATTCTAAACAACATTCTTAAACACAGCAACTATGAAGATAACATTCTTAAACACAGTACGAAATTCTAAACAACATTCTTAAACACAGCAACTAGGAACACAACATTCTTAAACACAGTACGAAATTCTAAACAACATTCTTAAACACAGCAACTATGAAGACAACATACTTAAACACAGTACAAAATTGTAAACGATATTCTTAAATACAGCAACTTTGAAGACAACATTCTTAAACACAGTACAAAAATCTAAACAATGTTCCTAAACACAGCAACTATGAAGATAACATTCTTAAACACAGTACAAAAATCTAAACAATGTTCTTAAACACAGCAACTATGAAGATAACATTCTTAAACACAGTACGAAATTCTAAACAACATTCTTAAACACAGCAACTAGGAACACAACATTCTTAAACACACTACGAAATTCTAAACAACATTCTTAAACACAGCAACAATGAAGATAACATTCTTAAACACAGTACGAAATTCTAAACAATATTCTTAAACACAGCAACTATGAAGACAACATTCTTAAACACAGTACGAAATTCTAAACAATATTCTTAAACACAGCAACTAGGAACACAACATTCTTAAACACACTACGAAATTCTAAACAACATTCTTAAACACAGCAAAAATGAAGATAACATTCTTAAACACAGTACGAAATTCTAAACAATATTCTTAAACACAGCAACTATGAAGACAACATTCTTAAACACAGTACGAAATTCTAAACAACATTCTTAAACACAGCAACTATGAAGATAACATTCTTAAACACAGTACAACATTCTAAACAACATTCTTAAACACAGCAACTACGAAGACAACATTCTTGAACACAGTACAACATTCTAAACAACATTCTTAAACACAGCAACTATGAAGACAACATTCTTAAACACAGTACAAAATTCTAAACAACATTCTTAAACACAGCAACTATGAACACAACATCCTTGAACACAGTACAACATTCTAAACAATATTCTTAAACTCAGCAACGACGAAGACATTCTAAAAACAATACCAAAACAAGACAACATTCTTAAACATAGCAACAAGGACGACAACAATCTTAAACACATTAATAACGGAGACAACATACCATAAACAGACAGGCACAACAATATTATAGAACAATATAATTTGGACAATACTATATAGACTACACCATCAACGAAAACAACGTAAATAGCGACACTAAAATATTCTTAAGAATGTTGAGATAATAAAAAATAGTGACATTATGAATAAAACAAAATTATGAATAACAGCTGAGACTGTATTATAAACATCACCAAAACGACGTCATTATGGGCACAATTCCATCAGAATGAATCTTTATAAACTGAGGCAGAGAATAGCTTGAAATAAGGTTCCAATGTTGCAATTGCAAGAGATGTGAAACAGAAAAGTAAAAATCTTTAGTTTTAATTTTTGACGTAGCTAGAAATATGTTATTTTTACCACAACATCATCTGAGGATAATTACAAAGAAATAGAAAACCACAAATTTACCAAATTTATTTCTACTTAAAACTATGATTCTGCTACAAAGATGTCGAAAATAGAATTTAATTTGAATCAGTTGCCTACGAGTGTACAAATAAGTATTTTTTTTTGTGAATACGTGAGTAGGTTTTAAGTGAACTTAAGAAGAAGGTAGGCAACGCTCTAGGACTTCAGATTCTTGAAAAGAGCACTAGCGTGTATGAAATATGATTAATAACAAACTTTTCAGCATGGAAGACAAAAGCTGCATCATAACAGTTTCTGAAACTCGAGTCGTGTTACTTCAGCTCGATACTGTTCAGCTGCATTGTTTCACCGCCTGAGTTATTTATTAGGCCTGCCTGCACAACGTCACGTCACAACAACCGCGTCGAGTTGCCAAGTTGTAGCTTTAAATGGCGGCGTGCCTGCAAAATGTATTGCAAACGCAACATCGCCGACATACAAGAGCCTGCTCAGAATAGGAGTAACATGCTGCTAGCATCCCTCCTAATATAATGGACGTGGAATACAGGGGCCCACTGAAATTGAATCGTCTATTTTAGAAACACAGCAACTAATAACAACGATTTAGTATTTTAATTGTACAGGGACATCATCTTAATTTTACTTCAATTTTTATTGTACCCGAGATTTTTAATGTACTTCACTCCCACTCCTTCTACTGGGTGTTCAGTTCAAAATGTGTCTTGGCTCGCTGTATGCCTTCATGTGGCTAGCTGATGAGCCTAGAGAATTCAATCTTTCTACACTTCCGCAGCTCAGATGTATAATCTAAGAGGCAGAGAAGTTGGCTAGCAAGTAGGGCGTTCATTCTGAAGAGTACGTGCCGATACGTACGGTAACGCCAGTAGTGGCAGGAATGTGAACTGTTTGGAAACACGTACTGTCGGGATATGGGGAGAGGGTTAAGACGATTACTTACGTATTTGTTTACATTAACTTCGACGGTCAACATGGACACGGAGCATTTGATTTGTGTTGTGGAATGTTGCCGTACGCAACCGATGATAACAAATACCCTGCGTACGACTTGCCGGCGCAAAACACAGTTCGAAAGAGGTGATGGTAGCACACAGACCGTACAGACCGCCATCTGTTGCTACGACGTTCAAGTTATACCGTACACGTTCTCAAGTTCAGATTGAAGAACGCCTTAAATAATAGGCAACTTCTCTAACATTTAAGCTGAAACTCGCTTCAAATCGGTGACCCAACAACAGTGAAATGAACACCCAGTAGTAGCAAACTTCCACACACAACCAAAGCCGCATATGCAGTCACAGTTGGCATAGTAAACACTACAGAGTGAGTGAGTACAGAATTGTGTTCCAGAAACATGGTTGCATTTCCCAGTGAAGAAAGAACATTCATTCAATATTGAATCACATTTTCGCATAGGTACTATCGTCCGTTTGCCTACGTCGCATCCCGATTTCCCCCACCTGCGTCTGCTCGACCCTCTGTAAAGTCTAGTGGCTGGGCTGTCTTAGCTCTTTTCTGAAAACATTAATTTCTGTTAGGAATTGGACATCTACGTAATATTGTACAACTGTTTAAAATAACTTAAATAAAAGAGCCTCGTTAAGTAATTAACTGTCACGTGATTCCCCCCCCTTTCTACGACCCTACGACATAACCACTTGGACGGACAGTAGATAGTATGTCTGGGTAATTTTATCTGTGCGGATCGGGCAGAAGTGAAGATTGAATTTACAGTACGTAAGGTACTCTTTTATAGAGTAGGTACAGAATTATTTCAACATGAGTTATTAGTACGAAGGACGAAACTGGTAATTGGAATTAGGTACAATAGTCTATAGTGCGATAATATGCACAATAGAACTGAAGCCTGTATCGAAATGAACGTCCACCATTAAAAAAATGTGTTTAAATATCCATATTATGATTATTTTTCAATTTAACTTCATTCTCTATATCATACGCTAATGTGCTGTAGACAATATAATATACACTGCATAATGAATACGTCCGCATGGATAGCTCAGTTCGTTAGTAAAAACACTTAGTGTTAATACTGTACTGTATTTTGATTAAACAAAAACCTAATGAAAATTATCAAACTCAAAATTGCGATATTTCCTAGTTTACGTAAATGGATGAACTACTTTTCTTCCCTCCTATATCTAGTAAAGTGATTTGTTTGTATTTTACGCCAGTGTCATCGAACTCCAGTCGTGGAAGGGGGTAGAAAACGGTGTTTCCGGTTCTCAACCGTTAATCGAAAAGTACAGCCAGGTTAATATAAAAAAAATGTTAGTAAAAATAAAATGATGTCTCTGTACAATCTATATCATGTTTGCAAAGATGTTTAATCCATTGGCCAATATTTGTATTTGAAATTAAATTCTATAATAAAATTGATTAGTTTGAAGACCGTTACGTTTTGTAACACAATTCATGCACTAGCAAAACACTAAAAAATTTGAAACGAACGTACTCGTAAAAAGTTGTTGTTACTGATACAAGTTACATGTTTTCCACCTCATTCTCCATAAAATTACAGTGAATTATAAAAATTTACACATTTTGCTATTTACTGTGGCAAATTTTTCGGTCAAGCAGAAATGTTCCCAATAAAAGTTAAAAAAAAATAATAAAATGTAGCCGCTGTAGAATTTATCGCTCTCCAGTACGCCGACACCTCTGGCGTCAATCAAACGCGTGTGAACAGACATTCCTATCATAACTGAACGGACATTTCCAATTTAAATCGTCTCCCCTCTGGCTTCTATTCACTGCCTAGATGGTCGTAGAAATGTGAATGCACGGGTATTAGCTGGATTCAATGTAGTAAATCTATACTATGCTCCTTATATATGTTATACTAGTGGCTTGTTCAGCAATTGCTGCAAACTAAGTCCATAAAAAGTTCAAATAAAAATTGTTCAGATTATTTTCAATGAAGAATACCAGACATTTTGATAGTTATTTGCTTCCATAATAGTGAAACATACTACCTCTGAATGGATTTTTTAGGCCAAATACTTTGTCTTGAACCTATCCAACTTCAGTTTTTGGGTTTCAACGCGGAAACGCAAGTATCAATGTCAGGACGATAGCAGTAGCTATTTCAGGTCATTGTGGATTGTAGGCAAAAGTTAAAAAAATGTCAGGTTTGCTAAGCTTTCGAACAATAGCATTTTCGTATAGCTGCTGCATGTAGAACTTGAAATGTAGAGCGTAAAATCATTTTATCCTACTAAGAGATCTTGCTGAAATGATCTGGAAACTACAAAATTTTCTAGGCCTCTTATTTTATCAGTAAGTAATACCTTTTGATCTTTCCTTAGGAACTGTAATTTTTGCGCTCTCTCGAGCCAATACTGAAGACAATGACACATATCAATATCTACACTACACCGCCATTAAGTATATGAGAAAGACCCAACCCCACTCGGTTAATAAGTATAAAAATATTTGATTTTTAATAACAGTATTATTATCTTACTTAAGTTTTGTAGTTATATATAGCAACCACTCAGTAAATTATAGAAATGAAGATCTAAATTAAGATATTCTCTACATTTACTTACATAACCACAAAACGTTTCACTTTCATGACATCAATTTATATAGCATCAATATTATGTAAAATTAATGAAAAATAGATGCATCATGATATTAACTATAATAATATTTAATTTGTAATGGTAATAATGTCATCAAACCACCTCAAATTTCGTAGATTTGAATATCCAATCCAATACACAGCTGTACTCAGAAAATTATACACTGCAGAATCAGTTTTTAATAACAAATTGAATTGAGCTCTAAATATGTCGGCAATCCTGCAGGTCATTGCCTTCGTGTAATAGCCTATTGTTTATTGTAGTGTGTGTTTTGTTCTGAAATTCAATCAAGTCGGCCGTGATTGAATAAAATTATTTCTCAAAACTGACAACAGATGGATTTTGGAAAATAGGAAAATTATGTAGGAAAATTGACATTTCACTGAAAACTACTATTTTTCCGAAAAACTTTAGGTTCCAAGCTTCAAAATGAGGGGTCATTTATTAAAATCCGTTCAGCCGTTTTCTCGTAATTTCCATTACCAGTTCAAATTATATATATAGATATTAAAAATAGACAATTGCGTTGCTTGGTTACAGTGATAAAATAGAAATTAGTCTTACCATGTAAAGTATTGTTTACTCCTTCAAAAGTAAATGTAGTGTCATCTATCTGACCACTCCAGAAATCCAGAAGTAGTTTGCTTTTTGGTGTCTTTAGGTCGCCATATAAATATACTACTGACATTTTAAAACAGTATGATATGACATCCTAAGATATTAATAGTACATTATGCAACGAGCCTATAATGAAGGTAATTAACAAGCGAGTATGGATATTTATGAAACGAGCGCAAGCGAGTTTCATAATTTTCATACGAGCTTCTTAATTACCATTATAGGCGAGTTTCATACGACTTTTTATGCTCGACCATATTTCTAACTTGATATTATTAATTTTATTGTATCTGACCTGGAGCAATGTCCCGTATGTTGTGAGATGTGCGCAGACGCGAAAGTATTGATTTTTCCGAGGAACAGATGTGCACATTGACCTTGCTAGGCCATAAGAACCTACAGAGATAACATTGAAATAAAATTAGACACTGAAAAACGAGATGACAAATTGAATTTATTTGAATATTATTTACAATTAACGCTAATTATTATAGTAACAGAACATAACCTTCTGCGACAGTATTGGATTTCCAGCCTCCGTGACTTTTCGCTAATTCTCTTTCGATTGCATATTCGAGAATAATCGATACTTGCGGTTTTATAACAGTAGAAAGCTGACCTGTCATTGACTGAACAGTTGTAACCTGAGTCGTCATTGGCTGAAAGACCTGACCTTTAATGAGTAGGTGTACTTTAATGACATGACTTTAATGACATTAAAATATTTGTTTAAATATCATAAGGGGTTAGGTACAGTTTACAGCAGTAAAATTTTGGAAATATTCAATTTTTTTCCTCCATTACTGTATCTTGTACAATAATGAAAATTAGTATTTGTAAAACACTATCCATCTCCTATATGAAAAAAATATTCAGTTCGAAAATTCAGTTCACTGTGCAGTGATGAAGCGTTTCCCACATAACTCAAAAACTATCCAACATTCTTTGATGACATTTTTTGTGTGTATTTATGCATGTCATATGTACAATATCATGCAAGGTCACTTCTCTACCTTTGCTAGATTGTCTGATAATAAAATTAATCAATTTAAAAAATGGTCAAATATCAATATTTTCTTTTAACACAAAATAAAAAAAAATATATTATTTATTACCGGTTGTTCTGTATGGTTGTGAAACTTGGACTCTCACTTTGAGAGAAAAACAGAGGTTAAGGGGCTTTAGGTACAGCTTACAACAGTAAAATTTTTGGAAATATTCAACATTTTTTTTCCTCCAATACTGTATTTTGTGGAATAATGGAAATTGGTATGTGTAAAACACTGTTCTGCTATGTAAAAAAATTATGATTAAAAAAATATTTATATATATATATATATATTTTTTTTTTCAGAATTCAATATGGTGGCAGTTCACTGTGTAGTGATGAAGCATTTCCCTCATAGCTCATAAACTTGTTAACTTTTTCATATTCTCTCTCTTTTATTTTATTGCTGAAACTCATGTTTACAATACCATGCTCTTTCAACTATATTTCTTAATAAATAATATTTGTTTTATTTTGTGTCAGAAGGAAATATGATATTTGACAATTTTTTTAAATGAATTTATTTTTTATCGGACAGTCTATCAAAGGCAGAGAAGTGATCTTGCATCATATTGTAGATATGACATGAATAAAAACACACAAAAAATTTCATCACAGAATGTTGGATAGTTTTTGAGTTATGTGGGAAACGCTCCATCACTGCACAGTGAATTGAATTTTGAAAAAAAAAAAAATGTAAATAATTTTCTTTAAATCTTAAAAATATTTTTTTCATACAGCAGAAGGACTGTGTTTTACACAAATCAATTTTCATTATTGTACAAGGTACAGTAATGGAGGAAAAAAAATGTTGAACATATCCAAAATTTTACTGCTGTAAACTGTACCTAACCCCTTAAGTGAGTTAGAGAATAAGATGCTGAAGAAAATATTTTGGGCTAAGAAGGTTTGTGTTACAGGAGATTGGAGAAAGTTACACAAAGCAGAACTGCAAACATGATATTTTTTACCTGACATAATTATGAACATTAAATCCAGACGTTTGAGATGGGCAGCGTATGTAGCACGTTTTTGACTCGAAATAATCACGTAACTCAGTTGTACCTTCGTTGTCCATTATGTTACATTATGCAGTAAAGCAATCATTTCTTCGGTCCAAGGTAAATCTGTGTAACGATGAAAGAGTAATGGAACGGAGAAAAATTCTCTCCGGCGCCAGGATTTGAACCTGGGTTTTCAGCTCTACGTGCTGATGCTTTATCCACTAATCCACACCTGATACCACCCCGGCGTCGGACAGAATTGTCTCTGATTAAGCTCCAACTCTTGGGTTCCCTCTAGTGGCCGCCCCCTCTACACTACGTCATAGATGTCTATGAACGTAGGGCCGAAGTCCACACATGTGCTGAGGTGCACTCGTTATGAGTGACTAGTTGGCCGGGATCCGAGGGAATAAGCGCCGTCTTAAATCACGCATATCATTTGTGTAAGTCTATATACCAAAAAATTAATATACTAAAAGCCTGAACAAATGAAACCTAACCTATCGCTCATCCCCGACCTTACGAAAATTCACTTATTTATCCTTATTGTATACTTGTAAAGTAACACCACATCTGAGTTTCAATTCGTTATGAAATACCGCAAAACAAATCAGACATCATTCCCTGCGTGATGTGTAGCGAGGTTGAAGTTTCAATAAACCAGACTAGTGAATAATCACTGAAGTGTCCCAACCACGATTTTTATGGAGTGTAGCTCAGGTATTTAATTTTGTTGACAGAGTTAATGCAGTGTAAACAGTGAACTGTACACATTTTAATAAGGCTGTGTGGTTAATATTCAGCGGTATAGCAGCTAATGTGAAGGCTTTTACAAGGGATAACATTGAAGCAAAAATCGATATGACTATAGGCTAAAAAAAAAAAGTGGACTATAAGCCTTTTAGTGGGAGTGACGGAGCGAAATAACCATGAGGGCGCCGGATCTACCCACACTTGGTTTGGAGTGGCGCACCACATCTAACAAGCTGGCTTCCTCCTCTGCCGTGTTTGCAAGCCCGTAGTTCAGTTCTCAGGGCTGCCAAATCATTAACACGGCGGGCTGCCAACAAGAAGGCTTTCCTTGCCAGGTGTCCGTATTTTGTACCTGTTTGAGGATTTTCGGTGAAAATGACTGCCTCGAAGATGAAACAAAGTTTCTTGTTATACTTGCTTTCAAATGGATTTCAAAGAACTCTGATGTTCATTGCCGCCCTAACATCAGCCCGCAATAGGTCCCTATCCTGAGCAAGATTAAACAAGTCCCTACCTCATATCCCACCTCCCTCAAATCCATTTTAATATTATCCTGCCATCTACCCTTATGGCATTTGAGGGAGCTATTATTATTATTATTATTATTATTATTATTATTATTATTATTATTATCGGTCAGTTTCAGTCAGATGTGTTTCCAATTCACTGTGGGCTAAAACAAGGAGATGCACTATCACCTTTACTTTTTAATTTTGCACTAGGGTATGCCATTAGGAAAGTCCAGGATAACAGAGAGGGTTTGCAATTGAACGAGTTACATCAGCTTCTTGTCTATGCGGATGACGTGAATATGTTAGGAGAAAATCCACAAACGATTAGGGAAAACACGGAAATTTTACTTGATGCAAGTAAAGGGATAGGTTTGGAAGTAAATCCCGAAAAGAGAAAATAAATGATAATGTTTCGTGACCAGAATATTGTACGAAATGGAAATATAAAAATTGGAAATTTATGCTTTGAAGAGGTGGAGAAGTTCAAATATCTTGAAGCAACAGTAACAAATATAAATGATACTCGGGAGGAAATTAAACACAGAATAAATATGGGAAATGCGTGTTATTATTCGGTTGAGAAGCTTTTATCATCCGGTCTGCTGTCAAAAAATCTGAAAGATAGAATTTATAAAACAGTTATATTACCGGTTATTCTTTATGGTTGTGAAACTTGGACTCTCACTTTGAGAGAGGAACATAGGTTAAGGGTGTTTGAGAATAAGGTGCTTAGGAAAATATTTGGTGCTAAAAGGGATGAAGTTACAGGAGAATGGAGAAAGTTACACAACACGGAACTGCACGCATTGTCTTCTTCACCTGACATAATTAGGAACACTAGATCCCGTCGTTTGAGATGGACAGGGCATGTAGCACGTATTGGCGAATCCAGAAATGTATATAGAGTGTTAGTTGGGAGACCGGAGGGAAGAAGACCTTTGGGGAGGCCGAGACGTAGATGGGAAGATAATATTAAAATGGACTTGAGGGAGGTGGGATATGATGATAGAGAATGGATTAATCTTGCTCAGGATAGGGACCAATGACGGGCTTATGTGAAGGCGGCAATGAACCTCCGGGGTCCTTAAAAGTCCGTAAGTAAGTAAGTAATCATCATAATCATCATCATCATTAGTTAGTGAAATATTGTTAGAAGAAAAGTGGGCCAAACTAAACTTGACTCAATTTAAACTTCGGGCCCCACCTTGGAAATCCGATGGTCTAATCCTTGTGTAGACGGCGCCCTTCTTTGCTAACTTCCTCAGACTTGAAATGTAATTTCTGCAGTTGTTGCCAACATTGTGCAAGTAAAATTACCTCTGACTGGCGCGGTGGGACCTGCTAATGAATGCTGATTGTGGACTTGGTCGCTAGCTGCAATCTTGTTAATTGGTCCAGCAATGCACACAGCATCGCAATCTGCTGTTCAAATAACGGTGCAACTACCTCACACCTCACAACTTTGGACGAACACGTCTTTCCACTCTATTGCGACTAAATTCACTATTACTTCTTCTGACATTTGGGGTTCGATTCCCGTTGGGAAATATATAATGCATTTCTGCGCTTCGAATTAAATGTAGCCGTATATTATACTTACTAACAAGAGAACAGTCCCAAGTCGTGTAGTTTGAAAATGCATATTTAAGCTAATTTTCGTCCCTTCAGAAACTTGTGATAGTGGTTCATTTATCTTCTTATTTCTTTTCGAAATATAATGACTTGAAAATCGTTGGTACTTATGCTGCTTCTTGCTTGCACTCGAATCCTCATAGCTCCACGACACCGTATCAAACTCTCGCATTAATTATCTAGTCAATGTTTTTCTCTTAACCCTTTCTAACCCAAATTAAATTTACAAGCACTCCATGTTGAAACTAATAGCTGTATTAGGACCAATTCAGTGACCAAGTTACGGGAGTGGCAACATTTGAAACAAAACTATATTGATGAAAATGTATTGAAATAGAAGTTATCCAGCAAAATTTACCTTCATATATAACACACAAGTATATAAATGCTATAAAGTTAATTATTGCCATATGGTATCTATAGGTAAGAAAGAGTTAAAGGGTTAGGTACAGCTTACAGCAGTAAAATTTTGGAAATATTCAATTTTTTTTTCTGCATTACTGTATCTTGTACAATAATTAAAATTAGTATGTGTGAAACACTGCTATATGAAAAAATATTTTTGGGATTTAAAAAAATTATTTACACTTTTTTTTTTTTTTTCAAAATTAAGTTCTCTGTGCTGTGATGAAGCTTTTCTCACATAACTCAAAAACTATCCAACATTCTGTGATGAAATTTTTTGTGTGTATTTATGCACGTCTTAACTACAGAGATATAATTTTATTTTTACTTCAATTTTTACTGCACCTGAATTTTTTTATGTACTTCACTCCCACCCTCTCTACTAGTAAACTTCCAACCGTTCTCCACACAGAACCAAGGCCGCGTATGCGGTTATAGTAAGCAACACTTGGTGAGTATAGTACGTTCCAGAAATATGTTCCCGTTTTCCAGTGACGAAAGAGCTTTCAATATTGAATCATATTTTCGCACAGGTACTGTCGTCCGTTTGCCTACGTCGCATCTCGGTTTCCCCCACTCGCTTCTGCTCGCCCCTCTGTAAAGACTAACGGCTGGGCTGTCTTAGCTCTTTTCCGAAAACATTAATTTCTGTTAGGAATTGGACGTCTACGTAATATTGTACAACTGTTTAAAATAACTTAAATAAAAGGGCCTCGTTAAGTAATTAATTGTCACGTGATTTCCCCCCTTTCTACGACCCTGCGACATAACCACTTGGACGGACAATAGATAGCATGTCTGAGTAATTTTATCTTTTCGGGTCGGGCAGAAGTGAAGATTGAATTTACAGTACGTAAGGTACTTTTTTATAGAGTAGGTACAGAATTATTTCAACATGAGTTACTAGTACGAAGGATGAAACTGGTAATTGGGATTAGGTACAGTTTCCCTGGAAAAGGATGAGACGATTGAATATTCCTAAGTCTCAGATGTAAGACACTGCGCATGATCGGAGACCAGAGCACCGATACACAAGATAACGAATATTGAGTTACTTAAATTCAGGCTATTTGGTTTGTTACTAGCATCGTTCCGAAATTCAATTAAAAAACTGCAAAAAAATATGATAATATTACGTAAATAAAAGATAAATATATACATAAATCGTGTAGTTAAATCGACAATGGACCTTCATGACTAGATCGACACTCCGCACAGAAAGGAAAGCTTTCATGTCGTTTCCATAGCTCAGACGGTAAGACTTCTGCGTGTTGTGCAGAAGAGTGCGAGTTCGATTCTTAGTCTACACAACAATTTTTTTTTGTCTAAATAACTTGAAATAGCTAAGTCACGTTGAAATATGGTTTTACAAAGTCCTGAGATTAAGTGTTAATGATCGCAAACAATACAAAATTACAAGTTATAATATTATAAACGTTAATCTAATGAATGCATTTATACACACACACATATATACAATGTAAATGCATATATATTAAAAACTAACAATTAAAATTAAATTAAAAAAATATATAATAATAGACAAACTTTTACAAAGGTTTAGAGTCCTTAGGCTATGTCATTTGTTGAATAATTATTACAATAATTTATTAATAGCTTTCCCATATGTGTAAGAAATGCACTCGCAAAAAACAATTTTTGTTAAAAGTATGGCTTTGGATTATTTCATTCTCACCCCTGCAGTTAATTGTAACTATTTTTTCTACGTGTTTGCATTCAATTTTATTCATGTTATGATTGAATGTATAAGCACTGTTGCAGTTATTGACTAATTACATATATTAATAATTATTATTAAATACATCTGTTAAGTAACCAATTGCAGTATCTTTTGCAAAATCTTGAATGTTTAAGTTGTCAATAATATTTCTGTACTATATACTATAATACGTTAAAAGAATTTGCAATAGATTTGGGATCCTCTACTTTATAATCATTGGTTTTAATGAAAAAATATTTTCTTTCTTAGGATATCTACAAGTTTAAATTTAATAATATTACGAATAGGTTTAATTGCATTATCTGAATTTTGTACTTTTCTACTCAAATATATTTTATTTCCCTCTTTCATAATTTTTGATAAATTACACTGTACTTCTTGCAGTATTTAAGAACATGAAGATCATTACATTGCAACTCATTACATATAGATTCTTCTTTTTAATACATGAGATTTTGAAGTCCCTGCGTTATCTACATGTTTTAACTTTTGAATTTTTTCACAACATTGAGTGGAGAACATCCACTGAAGTGATTATGAAGTTAAGTGAAAAATTCAATATATTTACTCTTAATATCAGTAGTACCAGTATCATATATGTTTTTCCAAGATTCATTTTGTAGACATAAATGTAAATAATCACTAGATACAGCAATTACGATCCTTTCTTAGTTTTTAAATTAATATTTTGAAATTGTTCAGTGACATTGGAAACACATAGGATTTGTTTATCATGGTCAGACAAGCCATTGATTATAGGTTCTGTCGAATAGGAATTCAGTCTAATTCTGTGTACAAAACGTTTATCAATGGCTGTGTTACTTCAGCTTGTATGCTATGGGAAAATGACCCTACGAATAAGGTTTCCAGTTTCAAGGAGTGAATTTAATTTACCTTTACGGAAAAGTTCCGAGAGATAATCTATGTTTATGTCACTACAGATCACAAATTCCATATGACATTTCTAAAGTCTTTTCTTTACAAATTCAATGTTGGCTATAAATATTAATAAATAATGTAAGAAATATGAATGATTGTAGTTATAAGTCTGATTTACATTATAAAAAGCAAGAAGTTACATTCCTCGGCAAGATTCGAACTTTCGATGTTTGGTTTTGTCGTCCAACGCACAACCACGGACCTATTCAATGCTTATGTTAATAACATACAATTTAGCTGTAGCAATGTGGTGTCATAACTTGGGGTTTGTTTATTTAATGTAATTAGATTTAATTTGATTAGTTTCGCAACAATTGGACTTCCTGTTATATCCTGTTATTTAGATATTTAATTTAGGGTTGATTTATGAACTCTTACTATGCAAGATGCCTCTTATTTCAATAATTCTATATCATGTTAAATAGTCATTGTCTACACTAAAGTATTATCGTCATCTCTCATTTCTCATCGTAATGGCGAACCGACGTGACATGAGACAGCGAGTTATAGCTCTAGTTGAGGCTGGATATGGGGCTAGATCTGTTGGCCGTTTGGTCGGTGTTCCTGGAAGTACAGCCGCGAGATGGGTTCATCGTTACCAAAATTTTGGGGAGGTCGAAAATCGCCCTATTCCTGGGCGTCCGCGGATTTCTTCATTGGAAGAGGATGCTCTTTTATTCGAGACAGTTCGACAGGACCCCTTTCTGACTGCTAACGAAATAAGAGCAGCATCTAACTTTCCCGGCTCTTCACAGACTGTGATCAGCAGGTTGAGGAACCGCGGTATTAGGAGCTGGAGGGCTGCGCAAATGGAAATATTGGGGGAAGCACAAGCTGTCGACCGTCTTGCCTTCGCTACCAATCGAGTGGATTTCGATTGGAGAAATGTAATTTTCTCCGACGAAACAACCATCTCGAGTGATTACGAAGGTCCTGTCCGTGTCTATCGTGAGGATGGTCTCCGACATGATCAGCGCTATGTGTACCGACGTGAAAGATCGGGGCGCTTTAGCATATCGTGTTGAGGGTGGATGTCTTACGATGGACCTGGCGTTATAGAACGCATCGATGGCCGGTTTAATGCGGAAACTTACGAGCACATTCTGGAAAATATATTCCTTCCCTCCGCCCGAGAACGTTTTCCCGAAGGAACATTGCTGTTCCAGCAGGATAACCATCCCGTGCACTATGCTGCAAGCATTCAAAGATGGTTTCAAAGGAGACCCGAGGTCGAAATCATTAATTGGCCTCCGAAGTCACCTGATTTGAATGTCATCGAAAATTTATGGGCGGAATTGAAAAAGAGAAGGATAGCCACCTATGCCCACCGACGCCCTCGAAATCGAGACGAATTGTGGGATCAAGTTGTTGACACCTGGGAAGATCTCGCCGGGGATCAGAACTTATTCCACAATCTCGTGACATCCATGCCGGATCGACTTAGAGCTGTAATAGAAGCTGATGGCATGTGGACAAGATTTTAAGTTAACAGGTCTCTTTTTGTTTCTTATGATTTTTGTTTGAGGAAGAATACTTTTAACTTCCAAGTAAGATTTATTTTTTTTGACGAGGTTCACCCAACTTGTAAGACCCAGAAATTGGGCATAAATTATTCCATATTTTTCGACAAATTAGACAGTCGAGGAACTCTGAACAAATTAATTACACCTCAATAAAAAAAAGTTTTACCTGGGATCGAACACGAGACGTTTCGGTTATACAATGGAACCGGCACGCTGCTATATGAGCTACCGAGACAAGACAGTGATAGCAGCAGTCCAGAATGTAGATCCCTTAGCAGGCATTTGCCATTCGGTACAGTGAAGCAATGATATTTTGGGACTCGAGCTATGTTGTGAAATCCTGGCCTTAAATGGCAGTCTTCTTCGTGATCCTTATTCTGGTCCTTGTCCTTGTTGTGGTCCTTGTAACAATTCTTGTACTATCTGTCATGTTATGTATCCCTACGTCGATATCGAGTGAACCGCGCTGTAGAACTTTAACTTCCGACGACCAAGAATCGTCTCATTCTTTTTCAGGGTAACTGTACAATAGTCTATAGTGCGATAATATGCACAAAAGAACTGAAGCCTGTATCGAAATGAACGGCCACAATTTTCAGAAATGTGTTTAAATATCCATATTATGATTATTTTTCAATTTAACTTCATTCTCTAAATTGTACACTATAACATGCACTAAATAATGAATACGTCCGAATGGATAGCTCAATTCGTGAGTAAAAAGACTTAAGCTTATTGTTAATACAGTACTGTATTTTGATTAAACAAAAACCTGATGAAAATTATCAAATTGAAAATCGCGATATTTCCTAGTTTACGTAAATGAACTACTTTTCTTCCCTCCTTACTTACTTACTTACAAATGGCTTTTAAGGAACCCGAAGGTTCATTGCCGCCCTCACATAAGCCCGCCAGCGGTCCCTATCCTGTGCAAGATTAATCCAGTCTCTATCATCATACCCCACCTCCCTCAAATCCATTTTAATATTATCCTCCCATCTACGTCTCGGCCTCCCTAAAGGTCTTTTTCCCTCCGGTCTCCCAACTAACACTCTATATGCATTTCTGGATTCGCCCATACGTGCTACATGCCCTGCCCATCTCAAACGTCTGGATTTCAAGTTCCTAATTATGTCAGGTGAAGAATACAATGCGTGCAGTTCTGTGTTGTGTAACTTTCTCCATTCTCCTGTAACTTCATCCCGCTTAGCCCCAAATATTTTCCTAAGCACCTTATTCTCAAACACCCTTAACCTATGTTCCTCTCTCAGAGTGAGAGTCCAAGTTTCACAGCCATATAGAACAACCGGTAATATAACTGTTTTATAAATTCTAACTTTCAGATTTTTGGACAGCAGACTGGATGATAAGAGCTTCTCAACCGAATAATAACACGCATTTCCCATATTTATTCTGCGTTTAATTTCCTCCCGAGTGTCATTTACATTTGTTACTGTTGCTCCAAGATATTTGAATTTTTCCACCTCTTCGAAGGATAAATCTCCAATATTTATATTTCCATTTCGTACAATATTCCCGTCACGAGACATAATCATATACTTTGTCTTTTCGGGATTTACTTCCAAACCGATCGCTTTACTTGCTTCAAGTAAAATTTCCGTGTTTTCCCTAACCGTTTGTGGATTTTCTCCTAACATATTCACGTCATCTGCATAGACAAGAAGCTGATGTAGCCCGTTCAATTCCAAACCCTGCCTGTTATCCTGAACTTTCCTAATGGCATATTCTAAAGCGAAGTTAAAAAGTAAAGGTGATAGTGCATCTCCCTGCTTTAGCCCGCAGTGAATTGGAAAAGGATCAGATAGAAACTGACCTATACGGACTCTGCTGTATGTTTCACTGAGACACATTTTAATTAATCGAACTAGTTTCTTGGGAATACCAAATTCAATAAGAATATCATATAATACTTCCCTCTTAACCGAGTCATATGCCTTTTTGAAATCTATGAATAACTGAAGTACTGTACCCTTATACTCCCATTTTTTCTCCATTATCTGCCGAATACAAAAAATCTGATCAATAGTCGATCTATTACGCCGAAAACCGCACTGATGATCCCCAATAATTTCATCTACGTACGGAGTTAATCTCCTCAAAAGAATATTGGACAAAATTTTGTACGACGTCAACAAAAGTGATATTCCTCGAAAGTTACCACAGTTCGTTTTGTCCCCCTTTTTAAAAATAGGTACAATTATGGACTCCTTCCATTGTTCTGGTACAATTTCCTTTTCCCAAATAGCAAGTACAAGTTTATAAATTTCGCTATATAATGCACTTCCACCCTCTTGTATTAATTCTGCTGGAATTTGATCGATACCTGGAGACTTGTACTTTTTCAGATTTTCTATCGCAATTTCGACTTCTGAAATCGTGGGTTCGGGTATAAATGGCTCAGCAGTTTGTATTTCAATATCGTCCCGATCATTTCTATTTGGCCTATGTACATTTAGTAGTTGCGCAAAATAGTTTTTCCATCTGTTTAGGATTGATGAAGAGTCTGCAAGCAAGTCACCATTCTCATCCTTGATCACGTTTACCCTTGACTGATATCCGTTCTTAAATTCCTTTATACCCTTATATAAATCTCGAATGTTTTTATTCTTACTATTTGTTTCTACCTCATTCAGTTTTTCCTTCAAGTAACCTCTCTTTTTATTCCTAAGTGTACGACTTGCTTCCCGTCTTTCATTGAAATAATTATCTCTATTCTCCTCAACTGGATCCTGTAAGAATTTCAATTTTGCCTGTTTCCTTCTTTCTACTACCATGCAACAATCTTCATCAAACCACGGTTTCTTTTTCTTAGTTTCATAATAACCTATGCTCTGCTCAGCTGCAATTTTGATACTATCTCTGATATTTTCCCACACGCTATTAACATCTAATTCTTTCTCAACTTCGTCGGAACTTTCTAAAGTGGCAAACCTATTCGAAATTTCGACCTGATAATTTTGCTTAGCTTCCTCGTCCTTTAATTTCAAAATATTGAATTTAGTAATATTAACTTGTTGCTCTACTCGCTTGGCTACTGGCTTTCTTCCCTCCTATACCTAGTAAAATGATTTGTTTGTATTTTTCATCAGTATCATCGAACTCCAGTCGTGGAAGGGGGATAGCAAACGGTGTTTCCGGTTCTCAACCTTTAACCCAAAAGTATAGTCAGATTAATATTAAAAATGTTAGTAAAAATAAAATGATGTCCCTGTACAATATAATGCAAGATCACTTCTCTATCTTTGGTACAATGATAAAAAATAAATTCATTTAAGAAAACGGTCAAATATCAGTATTTTCTTCTCACATAAAATAAAAATAAAAAAATATTATTTATTAAGGAATGTAGTTGAAAGCAACTTGTAATCATGAGTTTCAGCAATAAAATAAAAGAGAGAAAAAATGAAAAAGTTAACAAGTTTATGAGTTATGAGGGAAAAACTTCATCACTACACAGTGAACTGCCACCATTTTGAATTTTGAAAAAAAAAATATATATATAAATATTTTTAATCGTAATTTTTTATATAGCAGAACAGTGTTTTACACATACCAATTTCCGTTATTCCACAAAATACAGTATTGGAGGAAAAAAAAAATGTTGAATATTTCCACAAATTTTACTGCTGTAAGCTGTACCTAACCCCTTAATCTCTGTTTTTCTCTCAAAGTGAGAGTCCAAGTTTCAAAATCATACAGAACAACGGGTAATGTAACTGTTTTATAAACTTCTAACTTCCAATTTTTTTGAGAGCAGAGTGGAAGACAAAAGTTTCTCAACCGAATAATAACAGACATTTCCCATATTTGTTCTGCGTGTCATTTATATTTGTTATTGTTCTTTAAGGTATTCGAATTTTTCCACCTTTTCAAAGAATAAATTTACAATTTTTATATTTGCATTTCGTATTATGTTCTGGTCACGAGAGACAAATATATACTTTGCTCCCTCGTAATTTATTTCCAAACCTATTCTTTTCTTGCTTCAAGTAAAATTCCCGTGTTTTCCCTAATAGTTTGCGGATTTTCTCGTCACATATTCACGTCATCCGTATAACCCAACAGTCGATGTAACCCGTTCAATTCCAAAGCAGGTATGTTTTTCTGGACTTTCTTGAAGGCATAATCTAGAGCAAAGTTACATTTAGGGGAGAGTCGGGTAGTATCGGACATCGGGTAATATCGGACAGTGAGTTTCTTTCATCTACTACATGATGATAGTACCTGATTGACATGGTTACGTTTCTGTGATGTCGCATAGAGAAGCGTAACCATGTCATTCAGGTACTACCATATGGTGGTAGATGAAAGAAACGCACTGTCCGATATTACCCGATGTTCGATACTACCCGACTTTCCCCTAAATTTACATTCACTATGTATCTGTATATATAATTTGAACTGGTAATGGAAATTACGGAAAAACGGCTGAACGGATTTTAATGAATGACCCGTCATTTTGAAGCTTGGCGTCCAAGGAGTTTCAGAAAAATAGTAACTTTCAGTGAGGCGTTAGTTTTCCTACATAATTTTCCTATTTTCCAAAATCCACCTTTCGTCAGTTTTGAGAACTAATTGCATTTCAGCACTCGGCTGTGATTTCAGAATAAAACAAAACTCACACTACAATAAACAATAGGCTATTACACGAAGGCCATGACCTGCAGGATTGCCGACATATTTAGAGTTCAAACTCAATTGGTTATTAAAAACTTCAAGACTTGCTAAAATAATTTACAGGTCTGATTCTGTGGTGTGTAATTTTCTGAGTACAGCTGTGTATTGGATATTAAAATCTACAAAACGTGAGGTAGTTTGACGATATTATTACCATTAGAAATGAAATATTATTATAGTTAATGCCATAATATGACTATTTTTCATTAATTATACATATTAATTCTATATTGATGATATGAAAGTGAAACGTTTTTGGATTATATTAGTAGATGTAGAGAATATCTTAAATTAGATCTTCATTTCTATCATTTACTGAGTGGCGGCTATTTTACAAATGAACTTACAAAACTTACGTAAGAGAATAATATTGTTATTAAAAATCAAATATTTTCATAGTTATTAATCAAGTGGGGTTGGGTCTTTTTCATATAATTAATGGCGGTGTGGTGTAGATATTTATATACGTCATTCTCTCCAGTATTGGCTCAAGAGAGCGCAAAAATTACAGTTCCTAAGGAAACACCAAAAGGTATTACTTCCTGATAAAATAAGAGGCCTACAAAATTTTGTAGTCTCCCGATCATTTCAGCAAGATGTCTTAGCAGGATAAAATGATTTTACCCTCCACCTTTCAAGCTCTAAATGCAGCAGCTATACCAATATACTATGTCTATTGTTGGAAAACTAGCAAACCTAACTTTTTTTTTAACTTTCACCTACAATACACAATGACCTGAAATAGCTATTCTTTTCTCCCACATGAAAAACCCACTGATCATCCTGACATTGTTACTTGCGTTTTCGCGTTCAAACTCAAAAATTGAATGTGGATAAATTCAAGAAAAATATTTGGCATAAAAACATATTCAGAGGGAATATATTTCATTATTATTGTGGAAGCAAATATCTTTCAAAATATCTGATATCTTTCATTGAAAATAAATCTTAGAAATTTTTATTTGAACGTCTTAGGAACTTAGTTCGCAGCATTTGCTGCACAAGCCACTAGTTCAGGTATATTTACCGATCCAGTCAAAGGTAATTTCATATGCAAGGATGTGTACAAAGGTTTAGAAATAGAATTTTCAAGCCGGGGACCAAAGTTAAAATTCAGGTGACTTTAAATCATCTCTCTTGTGTCTTCCAATTCTGGTCAGCAGTACTGTCACAGTTTCAAATTTAACTTGAATAATGGTCACTGTCAGCGATCTTGCTTTGCTACTCTTCTAACTTCCACTTACAAGCCACTTATCGTGTGACTTTAAATCTAATAATAGAGATCAGTGTAGAGGCTTGTCTATACACTTCAGAGCCACTGAATGTGACAGATACATGGATGTGGAGTCCTGACGGCAGGCTATCTGCAATGTTAAGCCAGTTATGGATTATCAACGGAGCGGTACAAGTCCAGCAGATGATAAAGGAGCCTGTTAGCCCAATTTCGGTACTCCATAAGAAATTCAGGCTGATCATTCCACTGCAAATGCATCTCCACTAAAAGCAGTCGGTGGTTTACATGCATCCCAGCAGCTGAGAGCTGATGTAAACACTCGACACAAGTTCTGCGAAACTAACTCAATAATCACACAGCTTCACTCGAAAAAGGGGAAGGAAATTCTTTATACTACGGCATAAGAGGTTAGAGCAAATTTTTTTCCGTTCATATTTCGTTGGACGTTCACATATTGTTGATGTAAATGGAAAGAAAGTGCTGTAGCTCCAGTTAAACGTGGTGTTCCACAAGGATCCATACTTGGTCCTTAGTTATTATGTTAAACGTCTTGCCATGCAATGTGTAGGCTAAAACTATAATGTATACTACTACTACTACTACTACGATGGCATCACAGCCCAAAGTCGAGCCTTAGCCTCCTCAATTTTCTTCCTCCAACTGTCCCTGTCCTGTGCTAATCTCCTCCAGGCAGTTGTTCCGAGATAGTCCTGAGAATCGATCGTTACCGCATCTATCCATCTATTTTTGGGTCTTCCAAATGGTCTTTTGCCATGTATTTTCCCTTCTAAGATCTTCTTTGGTATTCTGTTCCCTTCCATCCGATAGACATGTCCGGCCCATTCAAGCCTCCTTAATTTGATGAAAGTAACAACATCAAAACTTTTATATAATTTATATAGCTCGTTATTGTAACGTATTCTCCACTGCATATTTTCTTGCACCGGTCCAAAAATTCTTCTGAATATTTTGCGTTCAAATATACCTAGTTTAGCTTCTGTCTCCTTAGATAATGTCCAAGTTTCGCTTGCATAACAGAGAATACTTCTAATAATTGTTTTGTATATTCTAAGTTTTGTTTCCTTGTGCACACAGTTAGATTTCAATATTGCGCTTAATGCAAAACAGGCCTTATTGGCTGCAGTGATTCGACTCTGTACTTCAATTAATTCGTTATTGTTACTTGTCATTACTGTTCCAAGATATTTAAATATAATGTATACTAATGATACAACTTTTCTTACCACACATACTGTTCTCCAACCAGGAGATCAACCGTGAAAGGAATGTGCTGACTATTGCGTGATCTATTGGAACGAAATACATAGATAATATTACCGTTATAACGCCAGTTTAAAATACATGCGCTCTCCTGCATATGTTATTTCCTGTATGGAGAGATTAAAAGACCATGAGATAACAGTGATCTAATTTTGTAACTAGGGTAGTATCAATATGTGCGTATCAATGTTATGGTTTGTGCTGTGAGAGCTAGCCAATAGAGATAAGAGTACCCACGTGTGTGACCTTATGACATCTTATGACATCAACATTCATTCACAGCATTACCCCCCTTCGTCTCATTCCCCAAAGACTTTCTCGTGGTTGGAGTACAGTAATAATATTGAGTAGCTAGATTTTATGAAACAAGCTGTTAAGACGTAAGTCTGTTAAGGGGAAAGAATACTGAAATATGTAAAAAAAAATTCAAAATTTGGAAAAAAAAAATGTAGACAAAAATAAATCTTTGAAGTCTAAAATATGTTATATCCATTACTATATGCATCTAAGTGACTTTTGTTACCTTCAAAGAAGCTATTTTTATGAGTAAATGATGTGTTTGGAGGCTCTATAAGCTTTGAAAGTTTTTTCTGCATATTTTTTTTCTCACGCATCAGTATATTAAAAGTTTAATATCTCATAAAATATTAGAGATATATTCATGAAATTTTCCAGGATATTCTTAATAGATCATAAAAAAGATTTACTGGGTAGAATTTTGATATATACAGAGTTATGATGAGTTGTCTATTAAATTTTTCATTCAGATAAAAATACTTTCCATAGGAATATTAAAATTCTTCCTAGATAATTTTTAGAACAATCTTTTGTGATCATTTTGATGCCAGTAATTTTTGTCTATCACTTGTTATATGGTAGATATTAAGATTCAGCAAACCAATGAATTACAATTCGGGGAGGGCCATAAACAGACTCACAAAACATTTTTCAAATTTTGACCCTTAAAAAAAAAAAAAAAATTTGCTCGATAATTTGTTTTACCGTAATTATAGCAAGCGGCCGTCAATATTGAAAATTGAATTTACTGAATTCAGAGTTGCCAACCTAGATGCATATGTTGAAAAGTTATAAATAACCGCTCTAGAGTTATAATAAAAACCACTGCCTTCTATGTATGCTACAATGCATGTAAAATTCATAAGCAAAAGGCAGTGTTAATTAATATGCATTAAACGAAACAAATCACTGCATTTGAAATGTTCTGAACTTTATTTAAACATTTCAAACTTCACTTAACAAAAAGAAATAAAAAATATTCCAACTGAACAGGAAATATTACAAGTACCTTAATCTTTTTTACTCCTTCACATTGAAGTTGCTTGTGAAGTTTATACATTGGCCAGACTGCTAATCTTCAGTCAGATGTTCATAATGTAATGTACGTACTGTATACTAATATTTTTAAAAATATTATTTTCAAAATACACTATCGTACAAAAAATGCTGTGCAATACACGTTTGTGAAATGCGTTACAAGATCTTGGAAACTGAAAAACGAGCAGAGAGAGTTTTTCAAACTTTCCCTCAATTTTGTAAAAAGTACTTCCCAACCTTGTATTGTAATATACTATTACAGCATATTTGTTTCCCACAAATTTTGTTCAATTCTGATGAAAAGGAAAAAAGTTTTAAATTTCACTATCCTCTCCCTTTCATTTTCTACATATTTTAAAATTCCTTTCACAGTTATAAAGCTGAAAGTTCATATTAAATTACTTACTTACTGGCTTTTAAGGAACTCGGAGGTTCATTGCCGCCCTCACATAAGCCCGCCATTGGTCCCTATACTGAGCAAGATTAATCCAGTCTATATCATAATATCCCACCTCCCTCAAATCCATTTTAATATCCTTCCCATCTACGTCTCGGCCTCCCCAAACGTCTTTTTCCCTCCCTACGTGCTACATGCCCTGCCCATCTCAAACGTCTGGATTTAATGTTCCTAATTATGTCAGGTGAAGAACACAATGCGTGCAGTTCTGTGTTGTGTAACTTTCTCCATTCTCCTGTAACTTCATCCCTCTTAGCCCCAAATATTTTCCTAAGCACCTTATTATCAAACACCCTTAACCTATGTTCCTCTCTCAAAGTGAGAGTCCAAGTTTCACAACCATGAAGAACAACCGGTAATATAACTGTTTTATAAATTCTAACTTTCAGTTTTATTACATCAGACTGGATGATAAAAGCTTCTCAACCGAATAATAACACGCATTTTCGATATTTATTGTGTCATTGATTAAAGTTCTCGTTAACACTTTGTTAAAAACATAAAATTTACTCTGTCACACGTTAAAAGTGTTAAAATTGTTAAAAAGGTATTTACCTTCGACAGACGGCCCGTTTCGACGCTATGTGTCGTCGTCTTCAGTGTCTCTTGAACCATTGGTGATCTTGACTCTTTGATGTGCAGTTGTCGATGGTAGGGGTGGGGGTGTGTTGCTCCTATGGTGGGGGTTGGCTGTTTGTATGTTATGATGTATTATGACGTCAAATAATGTGTGTATTGAACTGTAGTTGCGTGTTAAGTATATATTATGGGTGTGCTATTGTATTCCTATATATTTCGTACTGTTCTAGGACAACTGCACATAGCAGAGTCAAGATCTCCAGTGGTTCAAGAGACACTGAAGACGACGACATATAGCGTCGAAACGGGCCGTCTGTCGAAGGTAAATACCTTTTTAACAATTTTAACACTTTTAACGTATGACAAAGTAAATTTTATATTTATTGTGTGTTTAATTTCCTCCAGAGTATCACTTATATTTGTTACTGTTGCTCCAAGATATTTGAATTTTTCCACATCTTCAAAAGATACATTTCCAATTTTTATATCTCCATTTCGTACAATATTCTTGTCACGAGACATAATCATATACTTTGTCTTTTCGGGATTTACTTCCAAACCTATCACTTTACTTGCTTCAAGTAAAATTCTCGTGTTTTCCCTAATCGTTTGTGGATTTTCTCCTAACATATTCACGTCATCCGCATAGACAAACAGCTGATGTAACCCGTTCAACTCCAAACCCTCTCTGTTATCCTGAACTTTCCTAATGGCATACTCTAGAGCAAAGTTAAACAGTAAAGGTGATAGTGCATTTCCTTGCTTTAGCCCACAGTGAAATGGAAACGCATCTGACAGAAACTGACCTATACGGACTCTGCTACGTTTCACTGAGACACATTTTAATTAATCGAACTAGTTTCTTGGGAATACTAAAATTAAATTACTATAAAATGAAAAATACATTTTTAACATACGAGGATTTATGTAACCTCTTAAATTGACCGTGACTGAACACCTTTCCTTCCTTTATGATGCTTAAGCTTAACTTCATTCATAAAAAGATAAATTTTGTACACGACTCAAGTTACAGGAGGAGTTAAAACAATTGCACGCTGACCAATACAACGTCAAGTGGATTGAATAGCAGTGTAGGTCGTCCCTGTGAAAGAAGTTCAATGCAAAACGTGTCGCTGGCCGTGTGCGTGTAGTGGGCCTTGAGAACCCGATCAACGTTAGCAGCTGAACAAGAGTGTGGCATTACACAACGCATCGATCTCGTGGTGCCCAGGGAATTACTTTCATGACCGATTGACTCCCTTATTATATAACCCGTTTATGTTTATTATAACACTTACAGTAAGCACTATTGCCCTTTTTAGGGCTGAACCCATTCAGTACTAACTCCCAAACGAAAAGTAAATATTCACAAGTAGATATTATCCGTCATTGTGAGGGCAGAAGAATGGTTTAAGGCATGTTTGTCTGTGTGTACAGACATTTCTCCTAGACTAACTTTATTTATTGCTGAGTATCTACGAGTCAATCCATGCAAGAATGATAAACTTGAGATGAAATCATTTCTACTAAAAAAATAGACGGGTTTTATTCGAAAATATTATAAAAGTGGTAAAATATTCTACATCTATTAGAATGATGTAAAATTTACAAAATAGGCCTATTCGACATTTGCTAAAATAATACACAAATGATAAATATTATGTATACATTTCTTACAAGTACCTAGCATAAAATGGCAAAATTATTTACATTTTCTAGAATAATATAATAATAGAAATATACTTAATATTAGAATAATAATACAAAAATTGTAAAATACTCCAATATTCCCTGAAATGATATAAAAATGGTAAGATTCTGATCATTCCCTAAGACAATAACAAAATGGCAATATACTCCACATTTCATAAAATACTAAAAAACAATGAAAAAATGCTAAATGTGCTCTAAAATAATACAAAAATGGCAAAATGCTCAATATGTCCTAAAATAATACAAAATAGTAAAGACTCCAATATTTCCTAAATAATTTGAGACTTGCAAGATACTGAACATTTCCTAAAATAGTACAAAATGGCAAAGATTCCAATATTTCCTAAAATAATACAAGAATGGCAAAATAGTCAATGTCCTAAAATAATACAAAAATGGCAAAATGCTCAACGTTTCCTAAAATAATACAAAATAGTAAAGACTCCAATATTTCCTAAATAATATAAGACTTGCAAGATACGGAACTATTCCTAAAATAATACAAAGTGGCAAAGATTCCAATATTTCCTAAAATAATACAAGAATGGCAAAATACTCAACGTTTCCTAAAATAATACAAAATGGCAAAGATTCCAATATTTCCTAAAATAATACAAGAATGGCAAAATAGTCAATGTCCTAAAATAATACAAAAATGGCAAAATGCTCAACGTTTCCTAAAATAATACAAAATAGTAAAGACTCCAATATTTCCTAAATAATATAAGACTTGCAAGATACGGAACTATTCCTAAAATAATACAAAGTGGCAAAGATTCCAATATTTCCTAAAATAATACAAGAATGGCAAAATACTCAACGTTTCCTAAAATAATACAAAATGGCAAAGATTCCAATATTTCCTAAAATAATACAAGAATGGCAAAATACTCAACGTTTCCTAAAATAATACAAAATGGCAAAGATTCCAATATTTCCTAAATAATATAAGACTTGCAAGATACTGAATATTTCCTAAAATAGTACAAAATGGCAAAGATTCCAATATTTCCTAAAATAATACAAGAATGGCAAAATGCTCAACGTTTCCTAAAATAATACAAGAATGGCAAAATGCTCAACGTTTCCTAAAATAATACAAGAATGGCAAAATGCTCAACGTTTCCTAAAATAATACAAGAATGGCAAAATACTTCAATATTTCTTAAAATAATATCAAAATTGCAAGATACTCAATATTTCCTAAAACATTACAGAAATGGCAAAATACTCCAATATTTCATAAAATAATACAAAATGGCAAAGATTCCAATATTTCCTAAAATAATACAAGAATGGCAAAATAGTCAATGTCCTAAAATAATACAAGAATGGCAAAATGCTCAACGTTTCCTAAAATAATACAAAATAGTAAAGACTCCAATATTTCCTAACTAATATAAGACTTGCAAGATATTGAATATTTCCTAAAATAATACAACATGGCAAAGATTCCAATATTTCCTAAAATAATACAAGAATGGCAAAATGCTCAACGTTTCCTAAAATAATACAAGAATAGCAAAATACTTCAATATTTCTTAAAATAATATCAAAATTGCAAGATACTCAATATTTCCTAAAACATTACAGAAATGGCAAAATACTCCAATATTTCTTAAAATAATATCAAAATGGTAAGATACCCAATATTTCCTAAAATAATATCAAAATTTCAAAATAATCAACATTTTCTGAAATAATATAAAAGTGACAAAATGCTTAACATTTCCTAAAATATTAAAAAAAAATGGCAAAATACTTCACATCTTATGAAATAATATAAAAATGGCGAAATATTCAACTCAATAATAAGAAAATCCATAAAGGGACTAGCCAATATTCATCGTTATTTCAATTTGTTTCTTTTCTGTAAGATTCGCCATGATTAGTGCCATGCAAAAACCATCGTTATTAATTTGTTTTTGATAAGTCTTTGTTTATGATTATTTAACACATGATCCTCTTATTCTCCATAGTGATAAATTTATATACTAAAGAATTTCTCTCTGCTATGTGGACATAAAGTTTAGGCAATTTTTTTTAAATCAGAGGACCGAGTTTTTAAATGGTAAAATATATTGTCTTGTACGTTTTGAGATCTCAAGAACCAAAAAATGGCAAAATAGGAACATGGTTGTATTAAAAACAAAGTTCTTGTGAGCCTCTATTTCGATGAAAAAGGCAGTTTTTAAAAATATGTTGAAAATACTTCTTTTTTTACCACTTTTTGTACAGGGATATCATTTTATTTTACTTCAATTTTTATTGTACTTGAGTTTTTCAATGTACTTCACTCCCACCCCTTCTACTAATGAAGTTCAACTGTCCTCCACACAGATCCAAGACAGCAAATACAGTCATATTAGCCTTACGGTCATAGTAAACAGTGCGTTCCAAAAATATGTTCACGTTTTCCAGTGACGAAAGAGCATTCAAAATTGAATCATTTTCGTATAGGTACTGTCGTCCATTTGCCTACGTCGCATCCCGGTTTCTCCCATCTGCTTCTATTCGCCTCTCTGTAAAGGCTAGTGGCTGGACTGTCTTAGTTATTTTCTGAGAACAATTTCTGTTAAGAATCGGACGTCTACGTAATATTATACCCATACAATTGTTTAAAATAACTTAAATAAAAGGGCATCGTTAAGTAATTAACTGTCACGTGATTTCCTTCCTTTCTACGACCCCGTGACATAACCACTCGGACGGACAGTAGATAGCATGTCTGAATAATTTTATCTTTTCGGATCGGGTACGTAAGGTAATCTTTTATAGAGTAGGTGCAGAATTATTTCAACATGAGTTACCAGTACGAAGGACGAAACTGGTAATTGGAATTAGATACAATAGTCTATAGTGCGATAATATGCACATTAGAACTGAAGCCTGTATCGAAATGAACTGCCACTATTTTCAAAAAAAGTGTTTAAATAACCAATATTTGATTATTTTTCAATTTAACTTCATTGTCGATAGTGTATGCTAATGTGCTGTAGACAGTATAATATACACTGAATAATGAATACGTTCGCATGGACAGCTCAGTTCGTGAGTAAAAACACTCATTGTTAATACTGTACAGTATTTTGATTAAACAAAAACCTAATGAAAATGATCAAACTCAAAATCGCGATATTTCCCAGTTTACGTAAATGGATGAACTACTTTTCTTTCTTCCTATATAGTAAAGTGATTTGTTTGTATATTACGCCAGTATCATCGAACTCCAGTCGTGGATGGGGGTGTTTATGGTTCTCAAAGGTATAGCCAGGTTAATATTAGAAATGTTAGTAAAAATGAAATGATGTCTCTGTATAACTTCTTCATAAAATTAGAAACAGCTGTTACTCAGCTATTGCTTTCGAAAGCTATATAACCTTGGATTTGTGTTGTAGCACACTCACTATACAACTACATGCATTATTTATCGGTTGAAAGAGGTTTAGTAACAATACTTTTTCATCTAAATTTATTTCTCTTGTACTAATACGGAGTGACACACTATGGCTCTGTCAATATTTGAGCAGATGTTCACATTTCACATACCAGCGCCCGATCTGAATATGTATAATAGTGTGACATGTGCAAATGCCAACGTTTACCTAAGCTAGAAAACAATGCTGTAAGGCTCCTATGCAAGAGCATTCATTGTCCATGTACACGTTATGAAGCATTTCACAGCCATTCCGAGCTAACTGGGAATTCTAATTGAAAAGTCTTTTTAAGAAATATTTTTTTATTAGTGTGTAAGGCAGTGATGTCAAAGCAAGCGCATTTTTCTGACCTTGACGTCGTGCGCGGGCAGCAAGCGCTAAGTATGGAAAGAGGAAGGGTTGTGTATATGAATAAGCAGCCTGTTGGATTAAGAAAACAGTGGTGCACAAACTTCAAACGGAGCGTGAAATTTTATGTCGTTATTTTTATATGACTTCTTTCTGTTTAATATTATCTATATTGTCTGTAAAACAAAAGTACTAACACTGATTTCTTATTATTTATTTACTTATTAATTAGTTATTTACTTATTAATTATTTATTTACTTATTTATTTATTTATTTAATTATTTATTACCTTATTATTTTATTTATTTTGCTAATAATTGTAGCATAATAATACATTATGCAACGAGCCTATAATGGTAGTAACTAAGACGCGAGTATGTTTGTTTATGAAACGACCGCAAGCGAGTTTCATAATTTTCATACGAGCGTCTTAATTACCATTATAGGCAAGTTTCATACGACTTTTTATGCTCGACCATATTTCTAACTTGAAATTATTCATAAGTATTCATGTTATGGTTATGTAAGTGAGGAGCGGAACTGACCTGAATTGTGAGATGTGCGCAGACGCGAAAGTATGAATTTTTTCCAAGGAACGAATATGTCATTGACCTTGATATAATCTAGAGAATAACATGAACATTAGGCTTGATATAGGCTAACCTGGAAATTGATTTAGAATTGAAAAACGAGATGACAAATTGAATTTATTTGAATATTATTTACAATTAACGCTAATTATTATAGTAACAGAACATAACCTTCTGGGACAGTATTGGATTTCCAGCCTCCGTGACTTTTCGCTAATTGTCTTTCGATTGCATACCCGAGAATAATCGATACTTACAGTTTTATAATGGTACAATCAGTATAATGGTGATTTCTCATTGGCTGAACAACTGAATTATAATGAATAGGTGTACTTTAATGAGATGCATTAAAGGGCTACTACCAGGTGTATAATTACTACATTTCGGCTTAGTCGAGCATAAAATATAATATAAACAGCAAAATTTTACCTCGCCCCTGAAGGAGTAGATCTCGTGCTCAGGTGTCTTGAAATTCATTTAAGACCGAGGAAGAAATGAGTTTCAAGATTCAATCTTTGAAGTTTAGCAATGACATTGTTTTCAGCTGTAAATCCTTTAAAACCCTTAATTTCTGAAGTAACTCAACTCTGTCATGGCATATTAAACGTTCATATCAAAGGTGTTAATATGGTATTTATTTATACATAATAAAACAAAAGTCAAACGCGGATTAACAGACGCGAAAACACGGATGAGCGCTTACATAAAGTCCACTGACGTCATATGGGAAGATTATAAAAAAAGGACTTATTTTTAGAAAAAGTTCATCAATTATGAATACGTAATGACGCTCATCGATGCCACCTGACGCCTTAGTACGAAAAACGGACACTAAAAATAGATGACTACGACCATTCAAAACAATGGAACGTAACTTATTGCTTCCCATGCGACCACCAGTCCATACTGTCTGTATTGAAGCTTTCAAACCCATGCAGGGAAAAGTCAGTTCCTACTTCTGCCTCTATTAACAGTTCTGAACATGAAAAAGACATTACAGACCAATTCATTTCTATGAAATAGCGCTCCTTTTATTAGAATTTTCAGTGCCCTACGGAGGATTTGTAGATAAAGAAAATGAATGTCACAAAGGAGAGACGGCGTCATAGATTCTCATTTCACGTTTTAAGCTTTTCACAAGAATTCAGTTCTTTTGTCTTGTTGCTAGTATCATTTCCGTTTGAAGTGTCATTTAAAAGTAGTACCTAAATTAAACCATGTAATATGCTGGGTTACACATAAAAATCATTTCCTATACAGTATTCTACGTTAAGAAAAAAGAATTGAGGATCAAATGAACAGTTGCTATGGAAACGCACATGCCCTGCCCATCTCAAACGTCTGGATTTAATGTTCCTAATTATGTCAGGTGAAGAATAAAATGCGTGCAGTTCTGTGTTTTGTAACTTTTTCCATTCTCCTGTAACTTCATCCCTCTTAGCCCCAAATATTTTCCTAAGAACCTTATTCTCAAACATTCTTACTCTCTGTTCCTCTCTCAAAGTGAGAGTCCAAGTTTCACAACCATACAGAACAACCGGTGATATAACTGTTTTATAAATTCTAACTTTCAGATTTTTGTACAGCGGACTAGATAACAAAAGCTTCTCAACCGAATAATAACACGCATTTCCCATATTTATTCTGCGTTTAATTTCCTCCCGAGTGTCATTTATATTTGTTACTGTTGCTCCAAGATATTTGAATTTTTCCACCTCTTCGAAGGAAAAATCTCCAATTTTTATGTTTCCATTTCGTACAATATTCTGATCAGGAGACATAATCATATATTTTGTCTTTTCGGGATTTACTTCCAAACCTATAGCTTTACTTGCTTCAAGTAAAATTTCCATCGTTTGTGGATTTCCTCCTAACATATTCACGTCATCCGCATAGACAAGAAGCTGATGTAACCCGTTCAATTCCAAACCCTCTCTGACATCCCAAACTTTGCTAATGGCATATTCTAGAGCAAAGTTAAAAAGTAAAGGTGATAGTGCATCTCCTTGCTTTAGACCACAGTGAACTGGAAAATCATCAAATAGAAACTGGCCTATATGCACTCTGCTGTAAGTTTCACTGAGACACATTTTAATTAATCGAACTAGTTTCTTGGGAATACCAAATTCAATAAGAATATCATATAAAACTTCTCTCTTAACCGAGTCATATACCTTTTTGAAATCTATGAATGACTGATGTACTGTACCCTTATACTTCCATTTTTTCTCCGATGATAATAATAATAATAATAATAATAATAATAATAATAATAATAATAATAATTTATTTATTTATTTTATTTATTTATTTATTATTATTAATATTTGTGTGCTGAACAACTCCCAGAGGCCAATTATAGTTCAGCACAATACACAAACAGAAGATACAAAGGTGGAAAAATAAATAAATAATATCTTAAATCAAGAAAAAATACATAAATAAAATTGAGAACAAGAACATTAAATACTAATAATCAAACGAAAAGGAAACTATACCTTAAAAGGATCTAAATTGTGCCCATGCAAATTGGCATATTTTGTGCATCTACAGACTGGAGAAAGTGATTTTGAATTGCTGTTATAAAAATGTTTGGTGGAATACGAAGGCTGATATTGTTTATGATAGACTCACAATCAATATCACCCTTGATCACTTTCCAAAAAAATTGATAATCAAGATTCTGACGTCTAGAATAAAGGCTACAACAGTTAAGATATTTACAGGTAATCTCATAATTGAAGTCAGAGGAATTGGGTATAAATCGAAAAGCACATATGGAAATAAATTTTCTTTGAATATTTTCCAATTTAACCGAATCAGTTGAAGTAATGGAATTCCAGGATACAGACGCATATTCAAGTTTAGATCGAACCAAAGTAAAGTATAGGATTAATAGAGACTCCGGAGAAGAAAATGAATATGTTATAGATCTTATTAAACCAAGCATTCTTATTAAATGATTATACATATATTGAACATGATCGTGAAAATATAATAATAATAATAATAATAATAATAATAATAATAATAATAATAATAATATTCACATCTTTTAACCATTACTATCATTAAAGAGAAAAGTCCAAAATTCTATCCAAGAAAAAGGGGGAAAAAAATGAGTACATAGATTTTGTTCAGTTAAGAAGAACAAAAGAAAGCTAATTATCTAAGGCAGCTTTTCACTGAATTCAAAGGAAAAGTGCGATAAGAACATGCGAAGAAACGATGAAACAATTTGCGAAACCGAAGGGGAAAAATTTTTACATTTTAAAGGATACAAAAGACGAAGTATTATGCCTTGCAGCCTTCTGCATTTCTACGAGCTCTTGTAACTTATATCACACAACACACGTTGCTGGGGTCTGACGTGGAATGCGTACTTCACGCCTGACCTTCTTCAGTTAATCACATTAAAGCCGTCAAACAAACGTCACAGAGATTCTACATACATCCATAATTTTCTCCTGTTCTCTACATCATTACGTTTTCGACACGGTGACCTCGCCATTTTGATGTATAAAGCTTGTTGTCAGTCTTGAGATTTATAATCTGTCGACTTGGGTAGCTCTCAATTATTTACGATATTTTAATGAAGATGTTAAAAAGGTAATAGACCATATCTGAGCAATGTGAGCTTTAGAATTACGATATTTAATTACATCATGCTTTTTATTCAACAGCTTATTACTACATGAGATTCATATTTGGGGACATACTTATCTACTTATAACTTTTAAGGCACCCGGAGGTTCATTGCTGCCCTTACATAAGCTCGCCATTGGTCCCCATCCTTGGAAGATTAATCCAGTCTCTATCATATCCCACCTCCCTCAAATCTATTTTAATATTATCTTCCCATCTACGTCTCGGCCTCCTTAGAGGTCTTTTTGTGCAAGATCGTGCGTATTTGCTTGGTTTCCGCACAAAACCAATCCGCGGAAAGTCTAAAATTCCACATTCAGTATTCCCAACCTAACACACATAACAATTTACCTCTTCTTACCGCTTAAGTGACATATTGATTTTACTGCTTTAGGCTTTTAACATATTATTTTTAGAGACGTTCAATATAGTAATAATCATAAATTGGAAACTTACCACTGCAATTTCACCTAAATTGCACTGTTAATTATTGTTTTTAAATATTTTCAAAAATTAAGTAAACTCTACAACTCCACTAAAGTTACTGCATTCGTGATGCAAGTAACATTAAGGAAGCCGTGAAAAAATCAACATGATTCCAGACTCATCAGAGACTAGGGGAAAAAAAAGACAGACGTATATCACGACCTGCTGGAGTATAATAAACACAGAAAACATTTTAAAGCAACAATGTTGAAGATAGATATTTTTGTTTTGCAAAATTGTCGTCATTGAACAGACACCAAGATGGAGATTTCATTGCAACTAATTAGAAATTCCTCTTTCAGGTATGTAATAAACGATCTTCGCACAAAATAATGTACGATACACGAGCGGTATGTTTTCTTTCAATTCTCGGAAATTAAAAAAGCTCAACTACGTTTCGTTTTTTCGAACTTTTCCTCGAACATGAAAACTTCAACATACCGCTCTTGTAACGCATATTACTATTCCCTCCGGCCTCCCAACTAACATTCTATATGCATTTCTGGATTCGTCCTTACGTACTACATGCCTTGTCCATCTCACACATCTGGATTTAATGTTCCTAATTATATCAGGTGAAGAATACAGTGTGTGTAGTTCTGTGTTGTGTAACTTTCTCCATTCTCCTGTAACTTCATCCACAAACTACTAGGAAAAACACGGAAATTTTACTTGAAGCAAGTAATGAGATAGGTTTGGAAGTAAATCCCGAAAAGACAAAGTATATGATTATGTCTCGTGACCAGAACATAGTAGCCTACAAATTGTAAATATAAAAATAGAAAATATATCATTTGGAAAAGTGAAAAAATTCAAGTACCTTGAAGCAACTGTAACAAATATAAATGACAGTGGGGAGGAAATTAAACGCAGAATAAATATGGGAAATGCCTGTTATTATTCGGTTGAGAAGATTTTATCATCCAGTCTGCTTTCGAAAAAGCTGAAAGTTAGAATTTATAAAACAGTTATATTATCGGTTGTTCTGTATAGTTGCGAAACCTGGATTCTCACTTTGAGTAACAGATACTAAGGGTGATCGAGAATAAGGTATTTAGGAAAATATTTGGAGCTAAGAGAGATGAAGTAACAGGAGAATGGAGAAAGTTACACAACACAGAACTGCACGCATTGTATTCTTCACCTGACATAATTAGGAACATTAAATCCAGACGTTTGAGATGGGCAGGGCATGTAGCACGCATGGGCGAATTCAGAAATGCATATAGAGTGTTACTTGGGAGGCCGGAGGGGAAAAAACTTTTGGAGAGGCCGAGATGTAGATGGGAGGATAATATTAAAATAGATTTGAGGGAGGTTGGATATGATAGAGACTGGATTAATCTTGCTCAGGATAGGGACCGATGGCGGGCTTATGTGAGGGCGGCAATGAACCTCCGGGTTCCTTAAAGCCATTTTTAAGTAAGTTGTAAGTATTATTATTATTATTATTATTATTATTATTATTATTATTTACTTATTTACTCTGTATTCGATATATGGCTTAACTGATCTGCCATGATGCTGACAAGAAGTTAATTTTACTTTCAAAGTCGTGAGTTTGAATCCCATCTCACAATTCGCTGCATTCAAAGGATTAATTCATTATTACACCCTATCGTTCTCAGTCTTATTAATATAACTAGACAAATATAATATGGGTCATTAATTCCAAAGGATATATTAAATGAAATGCTTTATGTTGGCTCACTTTGAGTCAGCAGGATCCTTTATAAGCTCAAAGGCAGCTGAGACTACAGAGGAACGAAAAGAGGGCTTTCATCCTTTATAATTGAAAGGTATATTGGTAATGGAGCTACTTGAATGATATATAATACCGGCCGTGTACAACTCACGTAGAGAGAGAGAGAGAGAGAGAGAGAGAGAGAGGGAGAGAGGGAGAGAGAGACAGGTAAGTTTGATAACAGGCATAAGACCACATCCTCTTATAGGCATAGATTATTCTAGAAAACCAACGTAAAGTAATTCCACGTGTCAGTGAAAAAGTTAATTGATGCTCAACTGACCAATGAGAATCGAACTATATTGACAGTCAAAAGCAGCCGTGGCGAAAATGTGACTCACGAGGACATTGTGGCTCACAATGATAGCTATGCATTTCCCTTGCTTCCTAACTCCCACAACCCTCACCCTCTCACTCACTGGAGTCAAACTCCGTTCCATTTGTGTTTGTCTCTGACCTGCGAGTGGCGTATCGTCGCAATGTCTCTCTCGAAACCATGTACCTCTGCAAAAACGAAAGTTTCAAAGTAGGATGGGAGGACGCATTTTTTTGCTGCCAATATGATAAGAATATTAAATGTATGATTTGTTCACAAGTATTACGAGGAAAACGTCTGTATAATATAAAACAGCATTATACTACATGTTACTGATGAAACATTAAAAGGTTTATTATTATTATTATTATTATTATTATTATTATTATTATTATTATTATTATTATTATTATTATTATTATTATCTCTGTACGTCGATCCTTTTTCAGCAGATGTACGAATAATGCGGTTAGATCTTTAATTTATACTCACAGATTTACAATGTGATGTTAAATGAAAGCTAGAAGTAAGGACTTGACAAATGTTGAACTTTTCAAATCTTTGCCATAAAATAAATATCCGAAGCTTTGTTCTTTCGCTTGCTCTGCTGAAGCCATGTTCGCAACATTTACGTTTGTGAAAAATTATTTTCAAAGATTAAAATAGTAAAAACCAAATTTAGATCACGACTGACAGACAAATACCTTCGTGATCAACTACGACTGGCAGTAAGTGACATAATTCCTGATTTTGAAACTTTGTCGCAGAGACATTCTGAATACAGTTAATTTTAGGTTGTGATATTGTGTCCTATGTTTTCTAAATCTTTTTTTCTTCGTTACACGTACTAAACATTAGTTTGTAGCCTTGTACTGTATAAAATTATATTTAAGTGCTTGACGTAAGGGAAATGAAAATCCGTTAATAAGTCAGACAGTTGCTTCACTTCCCCTTCGGGTGTCCGCCTCCCTCCATAGGTGCTATGCACGTTGCAGGTTACACACTGGCTCGGCGCACGAACACATTTTCGCCATGGCTGGTCAAATGCATGGTTATAATAACCCAAGGTCAGATAACTCACTGCAAACCCAGCATTCTCTAATCTTTTCTATTTTCTGCCTTTCTCTTAGTCTCCGCATACGATCCATACATCTGATATCTTCTTTTGCCCCGAACTTTTTCGCGTTCACTATTCCTTCCAGTGCATCCTTCAGTAGGCAGTTTCTTCTTACAAGCAATCATTCTCTTGGGGACAGATAAAAAAATTAATTTTTGTCATTCACCATGTTAATAATGTCAAGACAAGTGCTTATACAAATTTTGGCCGGTCGATCGCAATTACGGGGGTCCCTCAGAAAGTAAGTTTCCTTCAGCCGTTTACAGAAAGAAAACACAATTTCATTGAAAGGTATTCCCAGTCTGAATTGAGACATTTGTCATACCATTGGATCAACAGAAAGGTGGAGAGGGATGTCACACACTGTTTGCGATCCCAGGTGGCAGACTTCTACGACACAGGGATATAAAAGTTGATCCCACGGTATGACAAATATCCAATGTCCGGTGGAGAATATGTTGAAAAATACTTCAACAATAACTGTATCCGTTCCAATAAATCTTTTCACGAAATTGTGTTTTCTTTCTGTAAACGGTCCCAGAGAAACTTACTTTCTTGGGGAGCTGTCGTAATTGCGTTCGAGTGGCCAAAATTTGTGTAAGCAATTGTTTTGACATTATTAACATGGTGGAAGAAAAAAATAATTTTATCTGCTTATTAGTCAGTGATTCAACCGATTTATTTTTCCTCTTTTTTGATCACTTTCAGCATCATTCTTTCTTCACCCACTCTTTCCAACACAGCTTCGTTTCTTATTCTGTCTGTCCATTTCACACGCTCCATTCTTCTCCATATCCACATTTCTAACGCTAGTCGTTTCTCTTCACTTCGTCGTAATGTCCAGGTTTGTGCTTCATACAATGCCACACTACACACGAAACACATCACTAATCTCTTCCTTAGTACTTTGTATTACGAACAAACACAGCGCCCTCTAGAAATATTTGAACGTCAATCTGCGCACTGCTGTCATATCATATCTAAGATATTTGATGCTATGCATCTCAAATTCAAGATTTTGTAGTTAAGTTTTTGTTCCAGAGAACTCCTCAATTGCAGAACGCATTGCTTCCAGACAAAGGTTTCTATAGCAAAGTTATTCAAAATAATCTCCTCCATCATCCCTAAAAACTTGTAACAAAGTCACAGAATCACCCTGTATAAAATAGCTTACGGACACAACTCAAGATTAAGGGTACGCATAAGTAAAATTACGAAATTCTGAACTATTAAACATAGAATTTTGAAATTTTTACGATACGTATTTATTAATATAACTATAAAACTCCCCAAAAATATTTATCCTTGTAGCTTTTATGGTTCAGAAGTTATGGGCAAGTTTATAATTTTGGGGACGAGTAACTCAAAACGTCCCTTACGTAATAATTTCCTTTTTTTGGCCTCATAATTTGTGAATATGCTCACCGCACATATACTTCTTTAAATATCGCTAGATTTCCATGTAGATTGATTAGATGAGCCTCTAGAATTGTTTTAATGTTGTATTTATTTCTTACAAATCTTAAAAATAAAAAAAAAACATTAAGAAACTAAAAAATGTATATCGAAATTGTATTCATCATAAAACCAAGAGCTATTTTTATTCACTACCTATCTGTGAACTTAAATATCAAGTTTGAAATGTCTATCACGAAATCTCCTTCGCAAGGAGCATTTTATAGGAATGAAAATGCTAAAAATTTAAAGTGTAAGAAAACAGCCATGAAAGATTTGAATAATTACTCATATTATAACTCTCCTGGTTCACCAGTGAGCCTGTGGGAACATCTAACAATTAAAATAGCGGGGTATATTCAAACAGAAGTCAATGAAAATGCAAATAAATCCGAATTGCTCATTACAGTACAAAACTGAGCGTGTCGCAGCTGGAATTTAAAGCACTACGGGACTTTCAAAATTGGCGGTACCGTACCGGTGGTGCTACTTTTTAATAGAGGGAGGTATGTAGTATTTTATAATGTCAAAATTGTGATTTTATTTAGAGACTAGCCGTACCCGTGCGCTCCGCTGCACCCGTTAGAAATAAATATAAAGTAATTACATAATTAAAATAGGACATTTGATCCAGGGAACATTCGTGTTTGATAGAAGAATAAATCGTTTAATATGTTAAATAATTTAAATTGTATTAAAAAAATAAAAAAGCGATCATTTTGGTCCAGAAACATTCATTTGGTGCAATTACAATTCCTTTAACATGTTTCTTATTTGTTATTACATCCAACCATAGTTTAATGAACGTACAAAATAGCCTATCAAGTTTTCTGTGCATAAGAAGCTATTTTAATCTTACCTGTCCTCAATTCACTCAGACGTTACTGTAATAACATTATAGCATTATGTCCATCTAGAGGAACTACACTTTCCAATGGTGAAATAATAATTAATTATACAAATCGGTTAATTTAGCATACGATATTACTTCATACAAACACAGAAACATTTTCTGTAGGCTATGATTCATAGCTTTCGATTGTTGTTGACCAAGGCCCCTTATAGACAAAGTCATTTTTTTATTTCATTACACGGCCTTAGATGGCAGTTATTTTAATTTTAAAATTCATTTATCTCATTAAATATCGGTCCTATCAAAATTTTTCAAAGAATAAAACTTATCGGAAATGATTTTTAAAGAAAGTTTTGTTATGTAACATTTTTTACAAAAATCAATAATAAGCGAGATATTTCGATTTATTTAATTCAGGTCCTCTTATAACCTCCCTTTCAAATAAAGTATTTTGAATGCCATACAGCCTAAAATCTAAGTTACAACGAACTTAATTTATATTCCAATTTTCATATAAATCCGTTCATCCATTATAGCGTGAAAAGGTAACAAACATCCAGACAGAGAGACAGACAGACATACAAACAAAAATTTCAAAAAAGCGATTTTCGGTTTCAGGATGATTAATTATATATGTTAGGACCAATTATTTTTGGAAAACCGAAAATTACCAGAAAAATTTTGGCTACAGATTTATTATTAGTATAGATTTTCTTCAAAATTCACTCATCGGTACACTTAAGACAGATCTCGACAGTTCCTGGAACTATATGAGGATGTATGAAGTTGAAACAGACCATATTTCTGTACTGAGAAGAAGAAAACAATATTATACTAGAGACATGAAATCTTCAGCATTTGTAAGTGTTCTTATATCACCTAGCATACATTATTGAGATCTGATGCAAGAATAAGCACTCCACATATACATGTCCGTCATTCTTCAGCCAATAGTTATATTGAAGTTTTTAGTTATCCCAAAAAATTAGCTAATTTTTCATATTTCCTGTTATCATTTTGTGATTACCATATTTGAGTTAAGTCCAGTATTCACTGTTTAACGAGATATTCTACTCACTTGGAGCACTCATACGGACGGGCAATGAAATGTTCCTATTGTCCTCATGCTATTCAAACAATCGCTCGTAACTGTTCTCCAGCGTGTTTTTTATTGGAAGGAGAGAGCGGTCGTCAATCTCGGAGGATCAAGTGAAGGTTTATACCAAATAGATAGACTATTCAACCTGAAGAACACAAAATACAAGAGGAAAAAGTACTGCGTTCCATACAGGGACTGTATGTTTCTGTAACATTGTTTTATACTAATGGTTTTTATCTTTCAAAATAAACGGCTGTAATTTCTACAAATAACTGTGAGTAGGAGGCATTTTATTTTATTATAGCATTGTAGGAACTAACAGTGGCTAAAAGTGTTTTAGTCTAGGCCTATAGGTGTATACACGGCGTTTTACAATACCTCCATATAAATATATTACTTACTTACTTTTAAGGAACCCGGAGGTTCATTGCCGCCCTCACATAGGCCCGCCATTGGTCCCTATCCTGAGCAAGATTAATCCAGTCTCTACCATCATATCCCACCGCCCTCAAATACATTTTAATATTATCCTCCCATCTACGTCTCGGCCTCCCTAAAGGTCTTTTTCCCCCTGGCCTCCCAACTAACGCTCTATATGCATTTCTGGATTCGCCCATACGTGCTACATGCCCTGCCCATCTCAAACGTCTGGATATAGTGTTCCTAATTATGTCAGGTGAAGAATACAATGCGTGCAGTTCTGCGTTGTGTAACTTTCTCCATTCTCCTGTAACTTCATCCCTCTTAGCCTCGAATATTTTCCTAAGAACCTTATTCTCAAACATCCTTAACCTATCTTCCTCTCTCAAACTGAGAGTCCAAGTTTCAAAACATAATGAACAACCGGTAATATAACTGTTTTATAAATTCTAACTTTCAGATTTTTTTACAGCAGACTGGATGATAAAAGCTTATCAGCCGAATAATAACAGGCATTTCACATATTTATTCTGTGTTTAATTTCCTCCCGAGTGTCGTTTATATTTTTTATTGTTGCTCCCAGGTTATTTGAATTTTTCCACCTTTTGAAAGGATAAATTTCCAATGTTTATATTTCCACTTCGTACAATATTCTGGTCACGAGACATAATCATATACTTTGTCTTTTCGGAATTTACTTCCAAACTTATCTCTTTACTCGCTTCAAGTAAAATTGTAGTGTTTTCCCTAATCGTTTGTGGATTTTCTCCTAATATATTCACGTCATCCGCATAGACAAGCAGCTGATGTAACCCGTTCAATTCCAAACCCTCTCTGTTATCCTGAACTTTCCTAATGACATATTCTAGAGCGAAGTTAAAAATTAAAGGTGATAGTGCATCTCCTTGCTTTAGCCCGCAGTGAATTGGAAACGCATCTGACAGAAACTGACCTATACGAACTCTGCTGTACGTTTCACTGAGACACATTTTAATTAATCGAACTAGTTTCTTGGGAATACCAAATGCAATAAGAATATCATATAAAATTTCTCCCTTAACCGAGTCATATGCCTTTTCGAAATCTATGAATAACTGATATACTGTACCCTTATACTCCCATTTTTTCTCCATTATTGTCGAATAAATAATATCTGATGAATAGTCTATCTACTACGCCTAAAACCGCACTGATGATCCCCAATAATTTCATCTACGTACGGAGTTAATCTTCTCAAAAGAATATTGGACAAAATTTTGTACGGCGTCAACAAAAGTGATATTCCTCGAAAGTTACTACAGTTAGTCTTGTCCCCCTTCTTAAAGATAGGTACGATTATGGACTCTTTCCATTGTTCTGGTACAATTTCCTTTTCCCAAATAGCAATTACAAGCTTATAAATTTCGTTAATTAATGCGCTTCCACTCTCTTGTATTAATTCTGCTGGAATTTGATCGATGCCCGGAGACTTATAATTTTACAGATTTTCTATCGCAATTTCGACTTCAGAAAGTGTGGGTTCGGGTATAAATGACTCAGCAGTTTGTATTTCAATTTTGTCGCGATCATTTCTATTTCTATTTGGCCTATGTATATAAATATATTAAAAATTAAAATTAAAATATTAGACTAGCACCTGACAGCTGAATGATTTCTATTCTATTCAAGAAATTATTCACTTAAAATTTATTGTTTTGACTGAATCTCGGAACATGAAAGTGTATTCATTTAGTGAATACGTGATGCAAAGATATAGACTACTTTTTAAGAAAACTGGAGCTAAATATTTCTGAGGATGATGATATTTTATCATTTTATACTGAAACAAAGATAAAAAAACTCAAAATTGTGCAATTTACACACTTTCACTTAAAAATTTGTTGTTCAGCGGTATTTAGTCTGTCTGAGAAATTTGATAACATGAAGAAAGAAAGATATGTTAGGATGCAAAGAATTGATGAATACAGAATAATTTAACAGATCATGAAATGTAAACTAAAGGTCAAAGTGACGTAGGACTTTTTCGTGGAAGATGAAAAGGTGACGTACATATAAAAATTCCTCTTTAAACAGAACAGAACATTATAGGCAGAACTTTCGTATGTAATAGAATCTTATAATAAGATCTAGCAAGTCCACCGTTACCGAGGGAGTTGACTGATACGGTCCCGGGTTGAAATCCCGTGGCCGGCCAATCTGACTGGGGATTTTCATGGTTTCCCTCAGTCACAAAGGCGAATATCGAATTGTAAATTTACATACCATGATTCATCACCGCCTCAATCACCAATATCATAAACATTAACAAAAATCATGAACGCAAGCCATCTACAACACACAATAGGAACAGGAACTCAACAATAGTAACAGCCTACCAGGGGCGGACGCAGGATTTTTTTTCGGGGAGGGATTTGAGGAGAGAGTAAAAATGGAGTAATGAGAAATAAGTTTATAGACTCACAACTTGTTTCCGAGTCACAAACATTTACAAGTTGGCCTGAGTAGCGTAGTCGGTATAGCCTTCTGTGCTCGAAGTTGCGGGTTCTACCCCAACCCAGCTCGATGGCATTTAAGTGTGTTTAAATGCGACAGGCCTCATATCAGTCGATTTACTGGCATGTAAAAGAAGTCCTGAGGGAAAAAATTCCGGCACACCGGCGACGCTGATATAACCTCGGCAATTGCGAGCGTTGTTAAATAAACAATAATGTTTTAATTTTAACATTTACAATGACTGCAATACAAAAACAATGACAGAATGACATTTACAGAAGAAGGCGACGAGGCTTCATAGACATTTCATCCAGTACTTCATGAGCTTTTATTTCTACATTTTTATGTATATACATCAGCGCCAATCCATTTAATCTGTATGCTCCCATCGTGCTCCTCAAGTAAGTCTTCAAATACCGCAATTTTGAGAACGACCGTTCTGGTGTTGCTGTAGTTACAGGCAACGTGCAGAAAAGTTCAGCGCCTTGCGAGTGCAGGGAAAAATAATTTCATTGCACCTGTTCAAAGATGATATAAAATCAGTAGGCATTAGGTGAAGATTTTTCTGATCAAGGAAATTTCTTCTCCACATCTTCAATTCATTGAAGAAAGACTCTGGTGATGCATCAACATCATTGGGCCACTGATTTACTACAGCCTGAACAGCAGTTTCTAAATCTTCATCTGATGCTCGCACTATGTTTTTAGGCAGCAAGGTTTGTATGGACTTTAGGATTCCCTTATGATTTAAAAACTTGTTCTCGAGCTAAATAATGAAATAGTCTAAGAAGAGAAGGAAAATTACAAGCCTAAAATACTCTTCATGACTCTCTGTCTTGAAGTAAGAACGCTGTGTTTGTCTTCCTGCAGTTCTTGGAATGTAACACTTTAGCAAAGAGAATTTACGTGGAAAACTCTCTAATTCCTAAGTAGATTCACGAATTAAAATTAATATTATTTTTGTTTCTTGTTCCGTATTTTTCTCAAAATTTCGGGAGGGGATATATCCCCTTAATTCCCCCCCTTTCATCCGCCCCTGCAGCCTACTGGTATACCCACAGATCCTAACATGCGATGTAACCACAGATGTTAAAGAGTGTATAAACAAACATTACAAAAAAAAGTTCACCGCAATGGATTAACGGTTAGCATGTCCCTCATCCCAGTCTAATATTTTAATATTAATTTTTAATATATTTATATACATAGGACAAATAGAAATAGAAATGATCGGGAAGAAATTGAAATACAAACTGCTGAGCCATTTACACCCGAATCCACACTTTCTGAAGTCGAAATTGCGATAGAAAATCTTTAAAATTATAAGTCTCCAGGCATCGATCAAATTCCAGCAGAATTAATACAAGAGAGTGGAAGCGCATTAATTAACGAACTTTATAAGCTTGTAATTGCTATTTGGGAAAAGGAAATTGTACCAGAACAATGGAAGGAGTCCATAATCGTACCTCTCTTTAAGAAGGGGGACAAGACTAACTGTAGTAACTTTCGAGGAATATCACTTTTCTTGACGCCGTACAAAATTTTGTCCGATATTCTTTTGAGAAGATTAACTCCATATGTAGATGGAATTATTGGGGATCATCAGTGTGGTTTTAGGCGTAATAGATAGACTATTGATCAGATATTATTTATTCGACAATAATGGAGAAAAAATGGGAGTATAAGGGTACAGTATATCAGTTATTCATAGATTTCGAAAAGGCATATGACTCGGTTAAGGGAGAAATTTTATATGATATTCTTATTGCAGTTGGTATTCCCAAGAAACTAGTTCCATTAATTAAAATGTGTCTCAGTGAAATTGAGCTGGGTGATTTTCGGCGCTGGACCCTGGACTCTGGCGTTATCACCTTCATTTCACTCATACACGAGCTAACATATAATACCTAAACCCCATTGAGATTATGTGGGTTTTGTTTAATATAAGACTCAGAACATTGGATTCATAACGATCAAAAGATTAACAGAGACTATGATATTTTGGGGAATATTAAAATTTAAAAATGATTATAAATCTTATATACAGTTAATACCAGAGCTGATCAAATTACTCAAAGCTTAAAGGATATCAGTAATATAATAAGGTAGTACTCAGAACAGAATTCAATTAATATAAACTGCTTTACTCTTCTTCTGAACTGAACACTACTCGAATAAATCATCAAAATTCTCCGAAAGATTTCACCAGATTAGTTTTCTTTGGAATATTTATTAGGTAATGTGATTATTTAATTCTTAATTGGTTTTCCTAAGGCGCTAAGACAAATGTCGGGATGAGCCCTAAAAGAAATGGGCCACGGACCTGCACTCATATCCCTATGAATCTCCCTAATTAACTCTAAATTAATTAACAATTACATCTCTCCCCCCTCTTCGCAATTGAGCCATCATATAGCCAAATGGCTGGTCTCGAAATTGAGACAAATCAACAAAGCTCATGACAACAATCACCTCCTACATAATAGCCAAATTGGCTAGTCTCTTATATGAGACAACTCATCCTGCTAAGGTATTCCGTGGTTTTCCTAAGGCGTAAGACAAATGTCGGGATGAGCCCTATAAGAAATGGGGCACGGACCTGCACTCATATCCCCATGAATCTCCCTAATTAACTCTAAATTAATTAACAATTACATCTCTCCCCCCTCTTCGCAATTGAGCCATCATATAGCCAAATGGTTGGTCTCGAAATTGAGACAAATCAACAAGGCTCATGACAACAATCACCTCCTACATAATAGCCAAATTGGCTAGTCTCTTATATGAGACAACTCATCCTGCCTAAGGTATTCTGTGGTTTTCCTCAGGCGTAAGACAAATGTCGGGATGAGCCCTATAAGAAATGGGGCACGGATCTGCACTCATATCCCCATGAATCTCCCTAATTAACTCTAAATTAATTAACAATTACATCTCTCCCCCCTCTTCGCAATTGAGCCATCATATAGCCAAATGGCTGGTCTCGAAATTGAGACAAATCAACAAGGCTCATGACAACAATCACCTCCTACATAATAGCCAAAATGGCTAGTCTCTTATATGAGACAACTCATCCTGCCTAAGGTATTCCGTGAACTCTTACAAGTGTATATTTATTGTATGGTAGTCTGTAAGTTTCAATTTGTTATGATTAGTTTAAAATATAACCCTAATATACTATATGTAAAATAGGGTTTATAAATATGGAATAAATACTACTACTAAGGTATTCCGTGGTTTTCCTAAGGCGTAAGACAAATGTCGGGATGAGCCCTATAAGAAATGGGCCACGGACCTGCACTCATATCCCCATGAATCTCCCTAATTAACTCTAAATTAATTAACAATTACATCTCTCCCCCCTCTTCGCAATTGAGCCATCATATAGCCAAATGGCTGGTCTCGAAATTGAGACAAATCAACAAGGCTCATGACAACAATCACCTCCTACATAATAGCCAAATTGGCTAGTCTCTTATATGAGACAACTCATCCTGCCTAAGGTATTCCGTGGTTTTCCTAAGGCGTAAGACAAATGTCGGGATGAGCCCTAAAAGAAATGGGCCACGGACCTGCACTCATATCCCCATGAATCTCCCTAATTAACTCTAAATTAATTAACAATTACATCTCTCCCCCCTCTTCGCAATTGAGCCATCATATAGCCAAATGGCTGGTCTCGAAATTGAGACAATCAACAAGGCTCATGACAACAATCACCTCCTACATAATAGCTAAATTGGCTAGTCTCTTATGAGACAACTCATCCTGCTAAGGTATTCCGTGGTTTTCCTAAGGCGTAAGACAAATGTCGGGATGAGCCCTATAAGAAATGGGCCACGGACCTATATGCCCTTCCCCATATATATTCCCCTTTATTATAAACGACGTATGCCCTAGTTCAGAACATATAAATTGTCCATTAAATGTACGAGGTCACTCAATTAGTCGCAATTTGAAAGGACAGGGACCTCTCAAATTGCAGATTTAGATTTCACGGCGCTTCTTCCGACGGCCTTCACATGCTTTGTCATCGAACAACAGATGACAGCGTCTCGCCATCCTAACGGCAAACACCAGCCAGCTCTTCCTCTTCCCGTTCCGTGATCACTTGATCAAATCTCAGTCCCCCTCGCGTATGTGGTACCTGAGAGGTTACGTCCAATTTCGGCTCCCCTTCAAAATTTTCTAGAGTTCCTTCAGTGGAGCAGCGTAACCCGGAGTGAGACTAGTGGCCAACAGGCTTGGAGCTCACATATTTAGTTTTGTACAGCCCCCAACCCCTTGCAAGGACGCGGTTTGCGTACCTTTTAAAATTTTTCCTCCCAATTCTCCTTCGATTTCTCGATTTTTTTCGATTAATTCTTAACGTGAATTACACCTACTTTTACACTACTTCTTTTAGAAAATGGGACATTTCTTGGACAGGTAATGGCGATAGAGAAGATGGCATCACTCCAAAATGGCGATTTGCTTCAAGTTGGTTTGAAACACACAATAATCTCCTATTTCCATAACCGAACACGAGGCATTTTTGTGAATTCGAAGGTCTAAAATCGTATTAATTCTCCTAAAATATCGTAAAATTACATATATTAACATCAAATAATTTGTTTTTTTTTTTATAGTTGTCATTTTTATTTGAGATTGTTTCAAAAATGTTAAGTCAAATTTTTCTACGAAATCAAAAGATAAATATATTGTCACAAGTTGAGTAAGCTACACGGAAAGTAATTTATATAAAAATAGTCTGATATATTTAAACGCTAGATTCAAGAATTATTTTTAATAAAACTGAGTTTAAAATTTATGTATTAAAGAATATTTCATAAAATTAAAGCCTTGTATTTGGAGTACCGGTAGTAAGTATTACATTTCATTAACAAATAAATATCTAAGCTTTGAAGTTGTCATAGTTACGCATTTTATTAAAAAAATGAAATACTATAAACTTAACAAATGGCTGTCGGTGAGATTGTAACACAAATGTGTAAGCTTCTTGTAGCAATTTATTTAAAATTGTCTTAATTAATTTCAGATAATACAAATAACATATTTTATAATTACAATTATTACGTCATTAAGTAACATTTTAATCCCATGTGTTCTAAATTTCGAAGAATTTTCTCATGATAACTGCTTACTCTCGCTGCTGGACTCGATATGATTTTCTGCGTAAGTGAACTATATACCATTTCCCGTCTTTCTCAGTGGGGGTAACGCGATGGCACGTTAAATAAGGAGCATTATTTCAGAATAAACTCAATTAATGACGGTAGAAATATTCTTCAGCTTTATGTTGCGGAAAAAATAGCTCAACTCTCTTGAGCAAAGCAAATATTCCACTCTTGATAAACATATGTACATATCATTTATTAATTTTTCTTAAATATCAAACTTGAACGTTGTCTGATAATGAAAAACATGTAAAATAAACCGAAAAAAATACTTATTAAAATAAAAAAAATCAGAAATTCATTACTACCTACATTACATTTGCTTGAAAATGTTCAATTTAAATGTTTTTTTTTCCATTCTCATAAATTTCTCGAAAAATTTTACATAAAATTTTATGTAAATAAAATAATTCGTCAAATATTTAATGTCTTGAACATTTTTATATTTCTCATATTATTCAGTCCCGACACTCTAGAGTTTTGCAAAATTATATTTACATTAAACAAAACAACGAAATCTATGCTTAAATTTTCGTAATATACCAGAGAAATATATAGGCTATTTAATTCAAGGATCATATCAATAGAAACATGTATAATCATTAATAAGAAATATGAGCGGTTTAAAATACAACTAAATAGAATTAGCTTCGTTATGATGATGTAATAAAATAATACGATATATAAACTACAATACATATGGGCACAACATCATACATTTCAATATAACTTGTTTCACGACAGAAATGTGGTAAAAACCTTAAAATATACAAATACTAAATGAGAAAAATAATGTGATTTGTTATTACTATTATTATTATTATTATTATTATTATTATTATTATTATTATTATTATTATTATTATTATTATAAGGGAATATATTTCTCGAAAGGTATATTACGGTTAAATGTAAACGGACATATTAACACACATTATTAAAAAAAAATACACTTTATTCCGAAAATACAGGATGAAGTAAGTAATGAATTATTTTCAGGAAGTTATTCTTCGAGATATTTCAAACAAAAAAGCTTAATTAAATTTCACTTGTTTTAGCTTCTTTTCTAAAAAAAATATTGTTTTATATGAAATATTTCATAACGTGTTTTGGGAAAGGTGTTGATTTAATGTCCAATATGCTCCGTCAATTTAAGAGAGCAGTGTATTATGATAAATTATTTAAAGAATTTTAGTTTTGTCCTTTAAATGTGCAAAAATGTGATCCGAAAAAATGTAATCTTTTAAAATTCCTTTGCAGAACGAAAAGTTACATTTGTTCGGATCAAATTTCTGCACATTTAAAGGACAAAACTAAAATTCTTTCAATCATTTATTATCATGATACACTGTTCTCTTAAATTGACTGAACATATTGGGAATTAAATCAATGGCTTTCCCAAACCACGCTATGGAATATGTCATAAAAAAATTTATCTCGAAAACGAAGAAAAAACGAGCAAAACTGTATTAAACTTTTTTGTTTGAAATATCTCAAAGAATAACCTCCTGAAATTAATGACATTACTTAAAAAGTTCACCCTGTATACATGTAAGAAAAGGAAAACGTGTATTCTGAACATTATTTATTTTTGTAAAGAAATGTAATGAATTCTTTAATGAATTTATAGAGAAGAGGAGGCAGAAATAAATCAAACTTCTAATAGAATTTCATTTAATGACGGACGTTAATATAATCTTTAAAATATATAGAACCTATATAATAATAATAATATTAATAATAATAATAATAATAATAATAATAATAATAATAATAATAATAATAATAATATAGCAGAAATATTCGTGCATCAAAATTGCGTAATACCCTTTCAAAAGGATTCCTGTCATAATTAAAAATAAGATAACAAGAATGGAGAATGTGAGGCATTTTAGCGTAAATTTTAATAGAATTTGTTTTGTGACAATAATTTTAGAAAATCTTTAAAATATGTAAATAGTGCATAAAAGAAGTTGATTTATACAGGGTGATGCACGAGGATTTACCGTCACTTATTTTCGAAGACATTCTGAGCAAAAAATGCCATATAAACATTTGTTCAAATTTCAATATTTTCAAAGTTACATTAATTTGAAGTTGTTAGTAAAATACCTTTTTTCTTCAGTTTTAAGGTTAAAAAAATATTACGAATAGAGAATGAATTATTCAGAAATGTCATTTCTTTAATTGGCTAGTGTTCTGAAGCTAAAAATGTGTTGTTAATTGCTATGTACAGATTTTATTTTTCAATTTTTTTTACTAAAAATTACATCATTCTTACACACTTATCACAAAAATTGTTACAAATCATACGACTTTAGGAACTTGATTCATTACAGTTTAATTATGCATCCTAACGTAGAGTCATAAAAAATTTACAAGAATGGCGTGATTTGTAACAATTGTTGTGATAAGTGTGTACGAAAATGTAATTTTGTAGTTAAAAATCGAAAAAAAAAAAAAATCTGTACGAAGCAACTATGGAATTCACAAAACGTTTTTGGCTTCAGAATACTAGCTAATTAAAAAATATTCTTTTACCCTGAAAAGTAAAGAAAAAAAGGTATTTTACAAACAACTTCAAATTAATGTAGTTATGAAAATATTGATATTAGGACAAATGTTTTTATGAAATTTTTTGCTCAGAATGTCTTCGGAAATAAGCTCCGTAACTGACGGTAAATCCTGGTGAATCACCCTGTATATAATAATTTATTAAAATGTATGTAATAATATTCAAATTTTATAATATAGATAAACTTCCTCTGCAAAGAGCAATTAAGTCCAGCACTGAGAAATCAAGTAATGTCACGACCAGAATCGAATGCAAGAAAACAGATTATTTGCAGGGCAGGAGGGGTTAAGACGGTGCGAGCTGCAGGCAGCGGGTCACGCAGTGACCTACTTACATCAGTGGCCGATGAGGGAGGTGGGAGTGGTCGTCACCTCCGAAGATACGGCACAGTGCGACACACGGCGTCGAGTCCTGCCTCCAACTGAGGAACTGGACTGCCGCTCTGCTGGGGATCCAGGCCCGGCCAAGCTTCGGCGAACATCGGCCTGTTCCGGGACACACGCCACGATCTCACCGTCACCCGGATGCCCACCACATTTCTTCCGGTTATTTCATCCACGGGGAAAGAAAAAAAAAACTTGCCTATATCCATTAAGTTATTCTTCCCGTAACATTAACGCTGCAGTCTTGGAGAACAATTCAATTGTTTTTATTTTTAAAAGGGTACAACATTCAACATACACATTTTATTGAGAAACTGAGAAAAAAACTTAAAAAAAATCAAAATAATAAAATGTGATCAATTATATTCAAATTGCCAAGTTCTGTGCTTCAATTTTGATTCTCGGACGAGTCATTTTAATACTGTTTTAATTTCTGAATATTATAATTAATAGTTAAATATTCGAACTGAAGCCCTTTTAAAAGAAACTGAACTGAAACCAGACATATTTACTTATATTTCCAACGTTACTTCTAGTTTATAGCTTTACGAATGATTTTGACGTTGAACATAAGTCCATTGTAAAATAAGCGTATCAGTTTCTATGCCAACACCAGAGCTGCCAACCTAGATATCTGCACTGCTATGAGTCATAACGAAACAGAGTTCCGTTACACTTAAACTATGATTTATTTAAACTTTTCCCTCCCCCCCCCCACTGAAATACATTTCGTACACTGGGCTGCAAAAGAAATGCTGAGTCGAAGTCGCTATCGATTTTAAATAGCCTATTATCGTGTTACGAGGACTTCGATTAAGAAACAAAAGAAACAGAGATACACAGACGGCTTTGCATATAAATTTTGTTTGAAGATTAATGCTATCAAACGGTACAGACTCAATTTCCAGTTCTGTATTTGTATCCATACTAATAATAAATCTGTAGCCGAAATTTTTCTGGTAATGTTCGATTTTCCAAACATAATTGGTCCTAACATATATAATTAACCACCCTGAAACCGAAAATCGCATTTCTGAAATTTTTGTTTGTATGTCTGTCTGTATGTTTGTTACCTTTTCATGCGATAATGGCTGAACCAATTTATATTAAAATTGGAATATAAATTAAGTTCGTTGTAACTTAGATTTTAGGCTATATGGCATTCAAAATACTTTATTTAAAAGGGGGGTTATAAGGGGGCCTGAATTATTATTGATTTTTGTTACATAACAAAAGTTTCTTTAAAAATGATTTCCGATAAGTTTTATTCTTTGAAAAATTTTGATAGGACTGATATTTAATGAGATAAATGAGTTTTAAAATTAAAATAACGCCATCTAAGACGGTGCAATGAAATAACAAATGACTTCGTCTATAAGGGGCCTTGGGCAACAACAATCGAAAAAGGGGCCTTGGACACCAACAATCGAAAGCTATTAAACTATTCCTATGCACAGAAAATTTGATAGGCTTTTTTGTACATTCGTTTTCTGTATTTCTTAAAATAATATTTATGTACACACTCATTTTAATCTCAGAGAATTAATGAACAACGAGAGTGTATTGATTTAGTATGCAGTAATAGTACGTTAGCTTAGCAATCCATTATTTTATAATTCAAATTTTAACTATGCTCAATTGAATCGTGTTAAAATACATAAAATAGACTATATATGCAATAAATACAATGCAAAAAAAAAAATTGGGTAATGAGCCAAGCAGATTATGTTGCGCTGTTGTAAAAGTTGTTGCTTCTGAGATTCAAGAGCTCCCACAACAAATTAAAAACTTTCTTATCGGAGTACATCCGTTATCAACGCACTTTTTATATAATATAATATAATATAATATAATATAATATAATATAATATAATATAATATAATATAATATAATATAATATAATATAATATAATATAATATAATATAATAATAATAAATATGTAGCCGAAAATTTTCTGGTAATTTTCCCTTTTCCAAAAATAATTGGTGTTAACATGTATAATTATTAATCCTGAGATCGAAAATCGCTTTTTTGAAATTTTTGTTTTATGTCTGTCTGTCTGTCTGTTTGTTACCTTTTCACGCGATAATGGCTGAACGGATTTCGATGAAAATTGAAATATAAGTTAAGTTCGTTGTAATTTAGATATTAGGCTATATGGCATTCAAAATACTTCATTTAACGGGGCCTGAATTAAATCGAAATATCTCGCTTATTATTGTTTTTTTTTGTAAAAAATGTTACATAACAAAAGTTTCTTTAAAAATGATTTCCGATAAGTTTTATTCTATGCAAAATTTGGTAGGTCTGATAGACTTTTAAAATAATAATACAATAAGTTTTCACCGCCGCCTCAGATTGTAGCGTTGTTGTTCCTGCAGTAATTCCCATGTGCAAAATATAAAATTTTTGAGTAGGAAGAAAAAACACATTTATTCATTCCATGGCAATGGTACATAGGAGATCGTGAATTCTTACATTTTCGAAAGAAAGAAATATAATTACATATCACTGTTTATGCTGTATCACTATTTAAGTTATTTGAAGGTTTCAGAACCATAGTGGGCCAAGCGCCATTTACTGAAGACGTAGAAAACAAGGGTTAAAATTAAGTTATTATCATAATTCAATGGAACCATATAGCAAGTAATATAAAGTATACACAATAAAACTAAATGATATGTCAATCTTCACTAAACTATAGTTGCGTGTAATAACAAATAAGAAACATGTTAAAGGAATTGTCATTGCACCAAATGATTGCTCTCTGGACCAAATTGATCGCAATTTAATTATTTAAATACAATTTCAATTAAGTAACATAATAAACGATTTATCCTTCTAACAAACACGAATGTTCCCTGGATCAAACGTCCTATTTTAATTACGTAATTACTTTATATTTATTTCTAACGGGTGCAGCGGAGCGCACGGGTACGGCTAATTTATAATAAAATTTTATATTTATGTTTACAATAAAATTGATACTTTTTTGTTAACACAATATGAAACGTAACTGGCCGTATGTATATCGAGTGTAACAATGACAACATCCATGGATAATCAGAAAGCCTGTGCAATACCACATAAACTGCAGTTTCACTATTTTCGTGTAGTATTCTTACTAATGTTGTAAATTGAAAGTATATGAATAATATAAAATCAACTAATATTAAATAATATGTTATAAAAGTCATATTTAAATGTTTTTAAAAAAACTAATCTCAGGAAAATAGCTTTACACTTCGCCATGTTTGCTAAAGTCCTCGGAAAACGATATAATTTCGTACTGGTATTTATTTTGCAGACCAGTGTACCTGATTTTCGTCTTCCATGAATTGCATTCCTTCACCCACGCATCTTCTATTTCATTATCTTCGTCAATGTCGAAATATTCAATCATATTATCCTCTATGACTATTGTTTTAATATTTTCACAGCTTTCTGAGAAAATGAATAAAAACGGTTGGGCAGTATGATCTAATAGGCCGTGGTTGATTCAAGTAAATTGTATAGTTGGCGGTACCATACATTTTCAATTGTTTTTAAATGGCGGTAATATATATTATGTTTTCAATTGTTTTTAAATAAGTTGTTAACTTTAATGGATTTCCTTCGTGTGATTTTTAGCTGAAGTACGCAAAATCGACCACCGTGCAAAAAATAGTACGATACACATATTAAATGCCTAATAGAATGTCGGAAATATAAAAAAAACACGGCCTTCGGCTTCATTTCTTTAAACGTTTTCTCGATTCTATTATATCGCACTTGCCAAACTCATATTGTAATATACTATTTTAATTTATTTGTGTTTCCTAGGTAACATAATATTAACTGCACATATTGTAAATTATCCAGTTACAAATTTTGCAACATTCATGCAGCAATCTACAGAAGTAATTATTATTTATACTACTTACGAATACTGAGCACAAACGCTACTTAGGTGTAAATTTTTCTGACATTTTGTATATTCGATTCCCTAACCGTTTCAAATGTACATCATTTTATCTTTTAGGTGTGTTTCCAAATTATATGTAATACGCTTTGTCAAATCTGGCAACCTTTCATAAGGGAAGCTAAATTATAAATATAAATATATATCTTCAAGATATAGCCATTAATGTTTTAAAACATACCTTGTTAATTGTAAATAACCATCTGTACAGTTATATGTATGAAAAATAAATTATTCCTGGCCAGGATAGCTGCCCCACCAAAAAATAAATAAAAATAAAATAAAATAAAAATAAAATTTAAATTTAAAATATGATATTGTTGATCTACAATCAATTTAGGCGCTGTTACCGCTCGGTACCCCTTTTTCAAGGGCAGCTATCCTTTTTGGATTCTTCTCTCATTTGATAAAATAAAAACTAAGTTGTGAATTACCTAGAAACACATGAAAGTGGTTATTATAACCATAATCCTAAGTCATGTAAAGTGTGAAATCAAGATGTATTACTTCCACTCCGTTCATTCATCTTTTTGGTTGTCATTGTTTACAAGCTACTTCAAAACTCTCTTCGTAAAATTCTAGGTGTTCTTCAAGCACATAATGCTTCAGGTTTCCCAAGTCTTTAATTTTATCGGACTTCATTGATTGATTTACTTATTTTTATTGCTAGTAAGTTTGAAATGAATACAAGTTAATAAATACAATGAAAGATAAACTAGCCCACTCCTGAATGAGTAAGACTCGTGCTCAGGAGGGGATTCCAATACAAACAAAAATAAAATTAAACTTGAGAGTGAATACAGATTAAAAAGTGTTTAATATGTTAAAACCCAAACTATAAATCCAATACAAATTTTTATATTTTTTATTAATTTGGAGAGGATTCGTGGTTGAAATAATATTGGAATGAAATTTGTTTAATAATCTGGGACCTTGACTCATGCTATGATAAAAAGCTGCATTGGTTTTACATTTTGGTTCAGACAAACGCAGAGAATTCATATTTTTAGTTCTATATTTATGTATATACCTTTCAAAGTTATTAAGATTTCTGTGAAAATATTTTAATAAAATAAAATAAAACATTTGTTTAATGTTGAAAACTTCGAAATGCTTAAACAAGAATTCAGTTGGGTAATCTTTATGCTTTTTTAAACAAATTTTTAATACTTTTTTCTGTAGTAAAATTAACGGATAAAGGTTGGTTTTATAAGTTCCACCCCAACCTACAATACCATACATAAATATAGATTGAAATAATGTTAAATAAATTACACGTAAACAGTTAATTGACAAAATATTTCTTAGAACAACAAAGTAATATAATGTTTTACGTAATTTATTACAAATCTAATGAATATGATTATTCCATTTTAAGGGACACTTCTGTGAGTTTAAAATCTTTTACAATTTTCATCCAAAATTTATGAATTTTAAACTACATAATCATGCCTACAATACTATCATCTGTACAAAATTGGGTGCCATTGGGGCTAATAGTTTTGAAATGATATTTTTAAAATGTATTTTATATCGACGTCACCGAAAAGGTTCCTTACATCACAATTTTCACAATTTTTTATTCATTATTAGCTCAAAAGCTTTAAAATAGTCATGGGAACATAAATTAATTAGCTTTTTGAGCTAGGTCTAAACAGAGAGCCACAATAAATTTTTAAATCGATTTTCTTAATTTTTCACCATTATTTCACCATAGTGTCCCCTTAAATGATTATCAATAATTATACCTAAATATCTAACCTCATTAACTTCATTAATAACTGAACAATTGCAATTTAAATCGGAACAATCAGAATTATGCATTTTAATTTGAAACCCTTTCTGATGGATAAGCTAATTTTTATGGCACAATCACTGGTCCACGCTGAAGGCCCATAAGAAAAGTTTGCCTGTTTGCTCCGTTGAACGTTGTAAATGCATTACTACAACCCTTTCTGGTATTATCGCAGACGAAGTGAAAAAAATACTGACAGAGACACATACTGTTTTTTTTAGAAGGGCATGAGTCATTCATTGATGCCCTTTAAAAATACTGAAGTTTTCGTTCCAGTATAGAACTTCAAAGAACAGACTGACTGACGCCCTTTTAAAAATATACAATTCAATTATTTTCCAAGCCGATACAATTCGTACTGCAAAGGAATTTTACAACGTAACATTTGTTCGCATCAACTTTCTGCACATTTAAAGGACAAAACTAAAAGTCTTTCAATATAACTTATTATCATAATACACAGCTCTCGTAAACTGACTGAGGAAAATGGGAATTGAATGAATTTCTCTCTCAAAACACGCTATGAAATGTTTCATATAAAATAATTATTATGTCGAAAAGTAAATAAAAGCAAGAAAAATTGTATTAAACCTTTTTTGTTTGAAATCTCTCAAACAATTATCACTCTGCATTGTAGTTGTTATTCGTCTTCTCGAAAAATCGAAAAATCGAAGGAGAATTGGGAGGAAAATTTAAAAGGTACGCAAAACGCGTCCTTGCAATGGGTTGGGGGCTGTACAAAACTAAAAATGTGAGCTCCAAGCCTGTTGGCCACTAGTCTCACTCCGGGTTACGCTGCTCCCCTGAGGGAGCTCTAGAAAATTTTGAAGGGGAAGCCGAAATTGGACGTAACCTCTTAGGTACCACATACGCGGGGGGGACTGACTTTGATCAATTGATCACGGAACGGGGCGAGGAGGAGTTGGCTGGTGTTTGCCGTTAGAATAGCAAGACGCCGTCATCTGTTATTCGATGGCAAAGCACGTGAAGTCCGTCGGAAAAAGCGCCGTGAAATCTAATCTGCAATTTGAGAGTTCCCTGTCCTTTCAATTTGCGACTTATTGAGTGACCTCGTATATTTAATAGACTATTTATATTATCCGAACTAGGGCATACATCGTTTATAATAAGAGTGGAATATATATGGGGAAGGGCATATAGGTCCGTGGCCCATTTCTTATAGGGGGTATTCGTCTTCTAAACTCTAGCCATGATATAAAAAGAGTGCCTTATAAATTTGGCTTCTAAACTCTAGCCATGATATAAAATAGTGCCTTATAAATTTGGAATAAATACTACTACTACCACTACTAACTATATTAGGAGAAAATGCACAAACTATTAGGGAATTTTACTTGAAGCAAGTAAAGAGATAGGTTTGGAAGTAAATCCCGAAAAGACTAAGTATATGATTATGTCTCGTGACGAGAATATCGTACGAAATGAAAGTATAAAAATTGGAAATTTACCTTTTGAAGAGGTCGACAAATTCAAATACCTGGGAGCAACATTAACAAATATAAATGATACTCGGGAGGAAATTAAACACAGAATAATTATGGGAAATGCCTGTTATTATTCGGTTGAGAAGCTTTTGTCATCTAGTCTGCTGTCAAGAAATCTGAAAGTTAGAATTTATAAAACAGTTATATTACCGGTTGTTCTGTATGGCTGTGAAACTTGGACTCTCACTTTGAGAGAGGAACATAGGTTAAGGGTGTTTGAGAATAAGGTGCTTAGGAAAATATTTGGGGCTAAGATGGATGAAGTTACAGGAGAATGGAGAAAGTTACACAACATAGAACTGCACGGATTGTATTCTTCACCTGACATAATTAGGAACATTAAATCCAGACGTTTGAGATGGGCAGAGCATGTAGCACATAGAGGCGAATCCAGAAATGCATATAGAGTGTTAGTTGGGAGGCCGGAGGGAAAAAGACCTTTGGGGAGGCCGAGACGTGGATGGGAAGATAATATTAAAATGGATTTGAGGGAGGTGGGATATAATGATAGAGAGTGGATTAATCTTGCTCAGGATAGGGGACAATGGCGGGCTTATGTGAGGACGCAATGAACCTCCGGGTTTTAAAAGCCGTAAGTAAGTACGTAAATAAATACGTTATTTTAGGACACTTTCTCAACATCTTAGGTTAGACTGCGACTATAATTAAGACTTTGTAGTACTATTAAGATAGGTTGTTCGAAAATAAGGTGCTTAGGAAAATATTTGGGGCTAAAACGGATGAAGTTACACGATAATGCAGAAAGTTACACAAAGCAGAACTGCACGCATTGTATTCTTCACCTGACATAATTAGGAACATTAAATCCAGACGTTTGAGATGGGCAGGGCATTTAGCACGTATGGACAAATCCAGAAATGCATATAGAGTGTTAGTTGAGAAGTCAGAGGCCGAGAAGTAGATGGGAGGATAATATTATATGGATCTGAGGGAGGTGGGGTATGATGGTAGAGACTGGATTAATCTTGCTCAGGATAGGGACCGATGGGGGGGGGGGGGGCTTATGTGAAGGCGGCAAAGTACCTCCGGGTTCTCGAAAAGCCATTTCTAAGTAAATACCATTAAAATTTTTTGACATGTTCCATATTCTAGCTCTGAAGCAATGTACGAATACTTACTTACTTACAAATGTATTTTAAGGAAACCGCAGGTTCATTGCCGCCCTCACATAAGCCTACCATCGGTCCCTATCCTGAGCAAGATTAATGCAGTCTCTATCATCATATCCCAGCTCCCTCAAATATATTTTAATATTATCCTTACACCTGTGTCTCGGCATCCCCAAAGGTCTTTTTCCCTCCGGTCTCCCAACTAACACTCTATACGCATTTCTGAATTCTCCCATACGTGCTACATGTCCTGCCCATCTCAAACGTCTGGATTTGATGTTCGTAATTATGTCAGGTGAAGAATACAATGCGTGCAGTTCTGCGTTGTGTAACTTTCTCCATTCTCCTGTAACTTCTTCCCTCTTAGCCCCAAATTTTTTCCTAAGAACCTTATTCTCAAACACCGTTAATCTCTCTTCCTCTCTCAAAGTGAGAGTCCACGTTTCACAACCATACAGAACAACCGGTAATATAACTGTCCTATAAATTCTAACTTTCAGATTTTTTGACAGCAGAATGGATGATAAAAGCTTCTCAACCGAATAATAACACGCATTTCCCATATTTATTCTGCGTTTAATTTCTTCCCGAGCGTCATTTATATTTGTTACTGTTGCTCCAAGATATTTGAATTTTTCCACCTCTTCGAAGGATAAATCTACAATTTTTATGTTTTCATTTCGGATGTACGAATACCATGAAATGTAAATAAATACAATGCAAAACTACTATTACTACTAACTACTACCACTACCACCACTAACTACCAACATTTGCCATCACTACCACTACTACTACTATCTAGTAAAATGTTAACGGATTGCACAAATTTTGAGATATTGGAGGTAGAATTGCTGTCGCCTCTTTGTTGTTGTAAAAAAAATACATTCTATAACGTTCACGGCGTACATCCCATAATTTGGAAGTAGGTTAGCACACTCGAAATGGTCATCAAGGACGTCTTTAACAACTGACATGAAAGGATGGTGACGAGGCGGAGAGCTGTACGCTCTCTGGGTGAAGGGTCGCCCTGACAACACATTAAACATCGAGCAGGCTTCAAGCAAAGCACGACAGGCTGGGGACTTTATTAAACAGTGTCGTCAACTGTTTTCCCACATCACACATCCTGGAAGGTACAGCTCCCGTTTCCTCTTTACGCATATCAAAACTGATTAAGTTGAAGCATGTACAAACCATGGAGCTTTTGGGCAGACGATTCATCTGTTAGTGATATGCAGGACGTTTCTATTTTCACATATTGATGTAATTTATTCTTCTCCTCGACTTCACAGATTAGTTTTTTTTAAGTCATGTTGAGTTCGGATAAGTTTGTGAAATAATATCATATAAATTAGTTTTTATTTTTCAGTCAATCACTTATCATGTTAAGATGGCTGAAATGGATTCTGTTACATCAAGATACAATATTAATATAAGCTACGTCACGAATATTTTCAACTTACTTTCAAGTCATCTTCAGGTAATAGTTTACTAACAAACAAACATTTGAACTAGGTGAAAATATTATTTGTGCGAGGTCGTGCGTATTTGCTTGGTTTCCGCACAAAACCAATCCGCGGAAAGTGTGAAATTCCACATTCAGTACAGTATTCCCAACCTAACACACATAACAATTTCCGTCTTCTTACCGCTTAAGTGACATATTGATTTTACTGCTTTAGGCTTTTAACATATTATTTTTAGAGACGTTCAATATACAGTAGTAATAATTATAAATTGGAAACTTACCACTGCAATTTCACCTAAATTGCAATGTTAATTATTGTTTTTAAATATTTGCAAAAATTAAGTAAAGTCTACTACTCCACGAAAGTTATTGCATTCCTGATACAAGTAACATTAAGGAAGCCGTGAAAAAATCAACAATATTCCAGATGCCGATGTTATTATTGCAATATGTTATATAAATAATATTGTTAAAATATTAAAATGAAAAATAAATCATTGCATAACCTTACCGTTTGTTTTAAGTTCGCATTTATAGACTGGGGAAAAAAAGACAGACGTATATCACAGCCTGCTGGAATATAGTAAACACAGAAAACATTTTAAAGCAACAATGTTGAAGAGAGATATTTTGGTATTCCAAAGTTGCCGTCATTGAACAGAAACCAAGATGGAGATTTCATTGCAACTAATTAGAAATTCCTCTTTCAGGTATGTAATAAACGATCTTCGCACAAAATAATGTACGATACACCAGCGGTGTGTTTTCTTTCAATTCTCGGAAATTAAAAAAGCTCAACTACGTTTAGCTTTTCCTAACTTTTCCTCGAACATGAAAACTTCAACATACCGTTCTTGTAACGCATATTAGTATTAAACACATTTATAAAACACTAGTAAATAGTCTGATCATGCATACTTTACATAGAATGGTTGAATGGCGTACATAGTCGTAATATTAAATTAAATTAAAATTGACATACAGATAGAAAGCCTTCCAATGAACATAATTATAATAGAATATATTGAGAGGCAAGCAGTGTGCCTGAATTATGAATTAAAATCGTTTAAAATTATTATATTTAAAACTGAAGACTAGGCTTGTTCTTTATGACGTTCAATGTATTGGAAGACTGTATGAAGTGGATGTAAAATCAATAATGAATCACAGTTATTCTATTACATTTTCGTAATAAATTGATGAAACTATGACGTAGTTCTATAACAGTTGTATTGTTATACACGACGTATATAGTGATTATTAGACAGAAATTTACAGACGACTTATAAACGAGCTATTCACTGTGTAAAAGGCAGTTAAACGTCTGTATAAGTGCTTTTATTAGTAAAGCTTATGCATTTAATTTTCCCCTTATATTCTCGTTTTTATAAAGTCTAATCTTGCAGGTCTACATGCCCTTTTGCTTCTCATAAATCTGACTTCAACACTAGATTTGACTCTTCGTGTTACTAGCCTATCCATGTTTTGGAAGTATAAACTACAGAATGCACAGACATTTTCTTTTTAATTCCCCTATAATTTCCTTCCTTTCTTATTTTTCAAAGTTCGATGGATAGCATCACTCTTCGAATTTATTCCAATATATATTTAATATATTTTCGTAAATGTAAGCGATAAAGGACAGATGAAGTTACGAAAAAATTTTCAAATATTTTACCAAAATATATATTTTAAGCATCTCTGTTAAGTAAGAGGAAAAAGTGAATTCTCCCAACGTTTTTTATTCGGTATTCATTTTGACAGAAAACTGAGTGTAATCCAGGGCCATTCTGGATGTTCCTAACATCGCAAGGAATTCCTCCTCACCCGGGATAAAACCGGAGACGTTCCAGTGCGTAGCTAGTTGCTCTACCAACTGAGCTACTGACCCTGATCACAAACTTATACCTATTCTATGTAAAGTTAAATACACCCATGCTTTACCCATAATATCTGTAATAGTAATATGCGTTACAAGAGCGGTATGCTGACGTTTTCATGTTCGAGGAAAAGATTGAAAAAGCGAAAGGTAATTGAGCTTTTTTAATTTCCGAGAACATGAAAACAAACATATCGCTCGTGTATCGTACATTATTTTGTGCGAAGATCGTTTATTACATAGCTGAAAGAGGAATTTCTAATTAGTTGCAATGAAATCTCCATCTTGGTTTCTGTTTAATGACGGCAACTTTGGAATACCAAAATATCTCTCTTCAACATTGTTGCTTTAAAATGTTTTCTGTGTTTACTATACTCCAGCAGGCCGCGATATTCGTCTGTCTTTTTTTCCCCCCAGTCTATAAATGCGAACTTAAAACAAACGGTAAGGTTATGTAATGATTTATTTTTCATTTTAATATTTTAACAATATTATTTATATAAGATATTGCAGTAATAACATCGGCATCTGGAATCTTGTTGATTTTTTCACGGCTTCCTTAATGTTACTTGTATCAGGAATGCAATAAGTTTCGTGGAGTAGTAGACTTTACTTAATTTTTGCAAATATTTAAAAACAATAATTAACATTGCAATTTAGGTGAAATTGCAGTGGTAAGTTTCCAATTTATAATTATTACTATGTTAAACGTCTCAAAAATAATATGTTAAAAGCCTAAAGCAGTAAAATGAATGTCGCGCTTAAGCGGTAAGAAGAGGGAAATTGTTATGTGTGTTACGCTGGGAATACTGAATGTGGTATTTCACACTTACCGCGTATTGGTTCTGTGCGGAAAACAAGCAAATACGCACGATCTCGCACAAATGAAGTTAGATATTTTCCCTTTTGAGAGTATTGAAAATCGTCTACAGTGAGGAAAACGAAAGTCCGTATTAATATGAGTTAATAGTTAATTTTTTACTTAAATTTATGTTTTTTGAATAATTAATTAAAAATAATAAATAATGAATCAAAATTTCATTCGCCACAAGATAAAAGAACAGGTTTTCTGCGAAAAATGTCAAACATATTAAGAAAATAATTTCATGCTCGAACATGCCGAAATGTAGTAATTATACACCTGGTAGCAGCCCTTTAATGGACCTCGTTAAAGTACACCTATTCATTAAAGTTCAGGTATTCCACCAATCAGAAAGCAATATGAAAGCTCAAGTATCGATTATTCTCGGATATGCAATCGAAAGACAACTAGCGAAACGTCACGGAGGCTGGAAATCCAATACTGTCGCAGAAGGTTATGTTCTGTTACTATAATAATTAGGTTTAATTGTAAATAATATTCAAATAAATTCAATTTGTCATCTCGTTTTTCAATTCTAAATCAATTTCCAGGTTATATCAAGATTAATGTTCATTTTACTCTCTAGATTATATCAAGGTCAATGACATTTGTTCCTCGGAAAAAATCAATACTTTCGCGTCTGCGCACATCTCACAATTTACTAGATATTGCACAAGGTCAGTTCCGCTCCCCAGTCAGATAAGAATAACATCAAAACTTATGAATAATTTCAAGTTAGAAATATGGTCGAGCATAAAAAGTCGTATGAAACTTGCCTATAATGGTAATTAAGACGCTCGTATGAAAATTTTGAAACTCGCTTGCGCTCGTTTCATAAACATACTCGCGTCTTAATTACTACCATTATAGGCTCGTTATAATGTACTAATATGTCACCTTCATAACGTGTATTAATTAAGCTTTGATTCAATGAAAAGAAACTTTTACATATTCAGCTTTTGAATAATGGCAGAAAAATGAAAATAACTCGAGATAAAATAATTATATCAGACATTCTATCACACGTGTAACAAACCTGTACCTCAATTATTCGCCACAACGTAGGCCTAATAGAATTACGTTCGCATTTCGTATAGTTCAACAGCCTTGCACACGACAGAAGCGCTCACAATCGACTACAGTGAGGGTATTGATTAAACAACACGGATTATAACTCACTTTCCAGACTTCCAGATTTCCCTCGCTAATTCTCCAGCAGTCAACAGCTCGTAAGATTAACGTGAACGTCAACGCAACGAGCTCATTAACGACATTAAACGTAACATATGTGGAGGTCTGCCATCGATTACTGAATGTGCAGAATGCAGCTTTAGGAACGGTACACTGATGTTACACAGCGTGAGGAATGAGAGATAGTGTGCATAGAGAGCATGAGGGACAAGAGAAAGGAAAGAAGATAAAGACAACAAAAGAGTAAAAGAAAGACAACAATTGGACCAAGAGAAAGAAAACCATGGGAAGAGAAAGACAACAATAGGAAGAGGAAAACAATAAAGGGGAAAAAGAAAGACAACAATAGGAGCGTGAGCAATACAACAAAGGAGCAGGAGAAATACAACAAAGGAGCAAAAGAAAGACAACAATTGGACCAAGAGAAGGAAAACCATGGGAAGAGAAAGACAACAATAGGAAGAGAAAAACAATAAAGGGGAAAAAGAAAGACAACAATAGGAACATGAGAAATACAACAAAAGAGCAGGAGAAAGACAACAAAGCAGCAAAAGAAAGACAACAGTATGAAGAGAAAGACAACAATAGGAAGGGGAAAACAATAAAGGCGAAAAAGAAAGACAACAATAGGAACATGAGAAATACAACAAAGGAGCAGGAGAAAGACAACAAAGCAGCAAAAGAAAGACAACAGTATGAAGAGAAAGACAACAATAGGAAGGGGAAAACAATAAAGGCGAAAAAGAAAGACAACAATAGGAGCAAGAGAAATACAACAAAGGAGCAGGAGAAATACAACAAAGGAGCAGGAGAAAAACAACAAAGGAGCAGGAGAAATACAACAAAGGAGCAGGAGAAAGACAACAAAGGAGCATGAGAAAGGCAACAAAGCAGCAAAAGAAAGACAACAATATGAAGAGAAAGACAACAATGGGAAGGGGAAAACAATGAAGGCGAAAAAGAAAGACAACAATAGGAGCAAGAGAATACAACAAAGGAGCAGGAGAAATACAAAAAAGGAGCAAGAGAAATACAACAAAGGAGCAGGAGAAAGACAACAAAGGAGCAGGAGAAAAACAACAAAGGAGCAGGAGAAATACAACAAAGTAGCAGGAGAAAGACAGCAAAGGAGCATGAGAAAGGCAACAAAGCAGCAAAAGAAAGACAACAATATGAAGAGAAAGACAACAATAGGAAGGGGAAAACAATAAAGGCGAAAAAGAAAGACAACAATAGGAGCAAGAGAAATACAACAAAGGAGCAGGAGAAATACAACAAAGGAGCAGGAGAAATACAAAAAAGGAGCAGGAGAAAGACAACAAAGTAGCAGGAGAAAGACAACAAAGCAGCAAAAGAAAGACAACACTATGAAGAGAAAGACAACAAAGCAGCAAAAGAAAGACAACACTATGAAGAGAAAGACAACAAAGCAGCAAAAGAAAGACAACAATATGAAGAGAAATACAACAAAGCAGCAAAAGAAAGAAAACAATATGAAGAGAAAAACAAAGGAGCAAGAGAAATACAACAAAGGAGCAAAAGAAAGAGAGCAATATGAAGAGAAAGACAACAAAGGAGCAGGAGAAAGACAACAATAGGAGCAAGAGAAAGATAAGAGCAGCAATACAAGGAGAACAGTAAGAGTAAGAGAGGGAAACAGTGATAGGAAGAAAAGACAACTGGGAGAGTAATAGAAATAGAACAAGTGAAGCAAGAGAAACAGAGAAAGAAGAAAGCAAAGGAGAAAGAGAGAATTAAGAAGAGATGAGGAGTAAAAGAAACAGAATGATGGAGGGATAAAAAGAATTTCGGAAAAGAGATAAGAAGACATGGAAGGAAAAGTAAAGGAGGAGAACAAGAGAATGAAGTTGGAGCAAGACAGAGAAACAAGGACAAGGAGCAAGTGCGACAATTTAAGAGGAGGAAGGTAAAGGAAGAAATGAAGAAAGAGGATAGCAATGGGAAGGAAATAGAGAATAGGCCTGAGAAGAGAAGAAAGAGGAAGATAGTAAAAGCAAAGAAGGGAGGAAAAGAGAAGGTGAGAATGGGGATGGAGTGAAGGACAGAAAAGGACATGGAAAAGGGAACCAGAAGAAAATGAAGGAAATAGATAATAGAAAAAGCGGAAAAGAAAGAAATTAGAGAAATTGAAGAGCTGTTTAGAGATAAAAAGTGAAGGATAAGAGACGAATAAAGAAATAAGAAAAGTTAAATGTGGAAAAGAGCGAAATTATAGCGGAAACAAGAATGCAGAAGACAAATAAGAAAATAGCATACGGAGGAAGTTTGTGATCAGCTCTCCTGTGTCAACAGCAGATTTTTCCAGCCACACGTAACCACATAATTAACTAAGCATGGAGCGTTGATCAATTTATTTTATTAACTGAGTTAATAGACGAAGCCATTATTTAAGGAGTAACTTGCTTCACTCTCCTGCACAAGATTGACAGAAAAACCCATGTAATATTCTTCGCCTAACGCCTGCAGACTCATGTACAGGCTTTCCGCTCAACCCACAAGACGGAGAAGTTGCCGAACAACTCCGGAGATTTGTGGAATACATTAATAAAGATGAGCACACATTCAAGTTCTGCTACAAGGATTTAGATACGAAAATAATTTACAAATGAAACATACTTCAGATTACTCACGCCTGAAATGCGAGTTTTACGGTCCCATTTTGCAGACATATAAAGATCTCAAAGACGTAAAAAAATAACAAAGTATTAAAACTCTACTCAGAAGTTTGGAGTTACTGTACTGCAATTTCTTCCTTCCCAATGCCTCTACTTCTTGTAAAACATAACGAGCTCAACAGAGTTGAAGAGCCCTTTGGTCATATCTGTTTGGACTGATGATGTAACTTGTATACAGGGTGTAGCAAAATTCGTGTAAATCCTCCATGAAAATGGAGACTAAAATATTAGTAACAAAATTTCCTCGACAGTATTTTCTTGAACATTGCGGCAACACTGTATTTCGAAAATAAATCTTACTGCTGTAATAGAAACTCAACCCAACGCACGATGTTTTAAAGAGATACGGAATAGCATGTCAAATTATGTACATAAAGAACTTTTTCTCTAACACTGTTCAAGTCAAATAACTCAATTGTTTACAGTTCATGCACACGTAGCTTGACTTCATGTTGAAACAGTGCTTTTTTTTAAAATAATATTTACTTATTGAAATAGTATATCACAATACAAGGTTGGGGAGTGCTTTTTACAAAATCGAAAGAGCGACTTTTTCAAGTTACGAGATTTTGTAATGCACTTCACAAAAGTGTATTGTACAGTAGTGGCAAAAAAAAAAACGGGCCGATCCTTGTAGCTGATTTCAGAGCCTTGTTCACTTCAGAGCACGATAGACTGGTAACTAAGACTTTCGTGGTTCGAATCCTACCTGGGAAGGAAACTTTTTTTGTTCCTTATTCAAATTTATTCCCAATACTTTTCGATTGTCGGTACAATTCATGTTCTGGGAATAATAAGGTAATTAAGTAGTAAAATATCCCTGCAAGCTCATCAGGTTGATCAGGAAAAGAGGGCCATTTATGAACCTTGTATTCCCTACCTTAGTGCCAAGTATAACATCCCTCTCTTCAATTGGTCAGTGACAGGTTTATTTTTTGGTGCTCGGAGTTCTTTACCAAAATTTACATATACATTTTTTTAAAACAATTATCAATATCATCTTTTGAAATTCAAAAAATCATCAAGGAAATTCTTAAACATTCTCTGCAGATTATACAGTTTCATTTATACCACTCAGAAGGCCTTAATTAAGGAAATGCTAATTGTAAATAAAATCTTTTATTTATAAGTATAATTTTAAAGTCATCTTCTAAGATTTTATTTTGTAATTGATAATCAGTGGTGCTTAATTATATTTTATTTTTACAACAATATTCATATTTAATTAATTATATTTTTATTTGCTATTAATTTCCGTATTCTCGTGGTCATCCTTAATTAAGGCCGGACGATTAATTTCTCTCTCTCAATTATTTTTTCCTCATTTTGAGTAAAATTGAAAGGGTGAGAGCCATAGTGGGCTAAGCGCCATATATTAAAAACGGAAAAAAGAAGGCTTAACATTAAGTGATTCCCATAATTTTATGGAACATATAGCAAGTAATATAAATTATGCACATTAAAACTAAGTGGTAAGTCAATCTTCATTAAACTATGGTATTCACTTAACTTTAACCCTTGCTTTCTCCGTTTTTTAATAAATGGCTCTTGACCCACTATGGCTCTGAATCCTTCAATTGTGTTATCTGTGCATTGATCTCACGTTATAGTGTGAAACTTGATGTTAAATACTACGCAAATAAAACACAATTGACTATAACATAAATTATAAAATATTATAAATATTATATCTATCTGTCTGTATGTCTGTCTGTCTGTCTGTCTGTCTGTCTATCTATCTATGTACCTACCTTCCTACCTAGGTATCTATCTATGTACCTACCTGCCTACCTAGGTATCTATCTATCTACCTATCAATCAATCAGTCAGCCAGTCTGTCTGTCTGTCTTTCTATCTATTTATGCTCGACCATGCCGAAATGTAATTATACACCTGGTAGTAGCCCTTTAATGTACACCTATTCATTATAGTTCAGTTGTTCAGCCAATGAGAAATCACCATTGTAGCATTATAAAAGCGCAAGTATCGATTATTCTCGGATATGCAATCGAAAGACAACTAGCAAAACGTCACGCAGGCTGGAAATCCAATACTGTCGCAGAAGGTTATGTTCTGTTACTATAATAATTAGCGTTAATTGTAAATAATATTCAAATAAATTCAATTTGTCATCTCGTTTTTCAATTCTAAATAAATTTCCAGCTTATATCAAGATTAACGTTCATGTTATTCTCTAGATTATATCAAGGTCAATGACATTCGTCCCTCGGAAAAAATCAATACTTTCGCGTCTGCAAACATCTCACAATTTAGGTCAGTTCCGCTCCTCACTTCGATAACTATAACATGAATACTTATGAATAATTTCAAGTTAGAAATATGGTCGAGCATAAAAAGTCGTATGAAACTTGCCTATAATGGTAATTAAGACGCTCGTATGAAAATCATGAAACTCGCTTGCGCTCGTTTCATAAACATCCATACTCGAGTCTTAATTACTACCATTATAGCCTCGTTGCATAATTTATTTATTTATTTATTTATTTATTTACTTACTTATTTACTTATTTACTTGGGTGGCCGGGTAGCTCAGTGGTAGAGCAGCTGGCTGCGGACTGGAAGGTCCGGGGTTCGATCCCAGGTGGTGACAGGATTTTTTCTCGTTGCCAAACTTTCAGAACGGCCCCGAGGTTCACTCAGCCTCCTATAAAATTGAGTACCGGGTCTTTCCCGGGGGTAAAAGGCGGCCAGAGCGTGGTGCCGACCACACCACCTCATTCTAGTGCCGAGGTCATGGAAAGCATGGGGCTCTACCTCCATGCCGCCCAAGTGCCTTCATGGCATGTTACGGGGATACCTTTACCTTTACTTATTTATTTATTTATTTATTTATTTATGTATTTATTTATTTATTTATTTATTTATTTATTTATTTATTTATTTATTTATTTATTTATTTATTTATTTATTTATTTATTTATTTATTTATTTATTTATTTATTTATTTATTTATTTATTTGTCTATAACAGGGAAAAGCCCCAATTACAATAGACAGTACAGATCACACCAACCCGGGAATCGAACTCACGCCCGGGCACAACTCGGGAAATGAAGACAAGACCCTCAACCGACTGAGCTAAGTCCAGTAATTTCTACAGTGCATAAAGGAAATAGTGAATATAATATATTATTACTGTGGAACGGTAAATATATATAGCGATATATAACGTAAGTACACCTTGCATTACATTGTTATTTCTTTGCTAGCATCATGGCAGGGAGTAACTTTTTCGACCCCTGCCTATAGCAGACACATTACCCACACATAAGTAGGCACACATCATCCATCGTGTTCATGCTCCAATGTTCCCAATCAACATAATTCCTCCGACTCACATTCAGCTGACTGAACGCTTAAGCATGGCGGAATGCGCTCACAGAAACAATGCAACAACGCTATCAAGGAGAGGAATCTAGCAACGGCTGTCAACATGATCTAAATGGCTTTGTTTTATGTTATGTGCTGCGTAAGACATTCACCCCGTGTTTTAGGCGCCACGCATGACAAGAATTCCTATGGTTCATAACCACAGTAGTAGCACATTCAGTGTACACTGGGATTTCGGATACTAAACTAATGTATTGGGAGTATAAGGGTACAGTACATCAGTTATTCATAGATTTCAAAAAGGCATATGACTCGGTTAAGAGAGAAGTTTTATATGATATTCTTATTGAATTTGGTATTCCCAAGAAACTAGCTCGATTAAAATGTGTCTCAGTGAAACGTACAGCAGAGTTCGTATAGGTCAGTTTCTGTCAGATGCGTTTCCAATTCACTGTGGACTAAAGCAAGGAGATGCACTATCACCTTTACTTTTTAACTTTCCTCTAGAGTATGCCATTAGGAAAGTCCAGGATAACAGAGAGGGTTTGGAATTGAACGGGTTACATCAGCTGCTTGTCTATGCGGATGGCGTGAATATGTTAGGTGTAAATCCACAAACGATTAGGGAAAACACGGAAATTTTACTGGAAGCAAGTAAAGAGATAGGTTTGGAAGTAAATCCCGAAAAGACTAAGTATATGATTATGTCTCGTGACGAGAATATCGTACGAAATGGAAATATAAAAATTGGAAATTTATCTTTTGAAGGGGCGGAGAAGTTCAAATATCTTGGAGCAACAGTAACAAATATAAATGATACTCGGGAGAAAATTAAACACAGAATAAATATGGGAAATGCGTGTTATTATTCGGTTGAGAACTTTTATCATCCAGTCTGCTCTCAAAAAAATAAGAAAGTTAGAGTTTATAAAACAGTTATATTACCGGTTGTTCTTTATGGATGTGAAACTTGGACTCTCACTTTGATAAAGGAACAGAGATTAAAGAGTGTTTGAGAATAAGGTTCTTAGGAAAATATTTGGAGCTAAGAGGGATGAAGTTACAGGAGAATGGAGAAAGTTACACAACGCAGAACTGCATGCATTGTATTCTTCACCTGACATAATTATGATCATTAAATCCAGACGTTTGAGATGGGCAGGGCATGTAGCACGTATGGGCGAATCCAGAAATGTATATAGAGTGTTATTTGGGAAGCCGGAGGGAAAAAGACCTTTGGGGAGGCAGAGACGTAGATGGGAAGATAATATTAAAATGGATTTGAGGGAGATGGAATATAATAATAGAGAATGGATTAATCTTGCTCAGGATCGGGACCATTGGCGGGCTTATGTGAGGGCGGTAATGAACTTGTGGGTTCCTTAAAAGCCATTTGTAAATAAGTAAGTATTATTATTATTATCATTATGAGGTAATTGAAATATTAAAATTTGAGAAAACTGAAACAACCATATTGTTAACAATTATTTGATATATTAGGACATATCATAAATAATTGCACAAATACTGTAAATCAGTTCTCTTAGCGGTGACCATTGAAATGTTGGACTACGTAATACAGCAGTGCTTGTTTCATAAATATGCAATATTGAAAGTCTGAAAGTAGCGAAAGTTTGTAAATAGAGTGGCTGTTTCTGATTTGTAGTAAACAGTACAGCCCTAAGGGTACGAACAAAGGTGCTTCATAAAAATCCAAGCTGCAAGAGAAAAACATGCCACTCAGTGCTTTAGTGCATTACAAGAACCTGTGGGAGGGAAGTCCTACCATACTGAACTATTGCAAGTTGGGTGAGGCGAGGCATTCGCTTTCAATCAAGAGTTGACATAGAAGATCTTTAGATTGATCAGTGAGAGAGATATCCAAGAATTTGACAACGTATTGTTGACATGGCAGGAGACTATATTTGAATTATGTAATGTCAAAAGTAACCCAAATAAATTTAGTGTGAAACAGTAACTATATTGCCATTACTTTTCGAATGCCCTAGTATAATTTACTTCCTTAGTTTACTCTTAAATTGGTTTGATGTTTTCCAGTCCCTGACATTACTCGGTAGGGAATTCCAAAGTCGAAGAAAAGCCACAATGAAAGAAGATGAGTATGAGAACGTTCGGTGGGAGGGAATGGATAATATTGATGAGTGTTGTGATCGGTTCGGTGGGATCTTCTAGACGGAGCCAGGACAACATTTCGAGGGATGTTGCCACGTGATCAACCTGGAGAATGTTAAGTTCTGTGCAGTGAAAATATGTAATTATTTACAAGTATTTTTTCTTCCTATAGTGTATCTATCAAAAGCATTTGTGCGCGTAGAATTTTGGAATGAAAGTAACAATAGTAATATGCGTTACAAGAGCGGTATGTTGAAGTTTTCATGTTCGAGGAAAAGTTTGAAAAAGCGAAACGTAGTTGAGCTTTTTAATTTCCGAGAATTGAAAGGAAGCATACCGCTCGTGTATCGTACATTATTTTGTGCGAAGATCGTTTATTACATACCTGAAAGAGGAATTTCTAATTAATTGCAATGAAATCTCCATCTTGGTTTCTGTTCAATGACGGCAAATTTGCAAAACAAAAATATCTATCTTCAACATTGTTGCCTTAAAATGTTTTCTGTGTTTACTATACTCCAGCAGGCCGTGATATACGTCTGTCTTTTTTTCCCCCCCAGTCTATAAATGCGAACTTAAAACAAACGGTAAGGTTATGTAATGATTTATTTTTCATTTTAATATTTTAACAATATTATTTATATAACATATTGCAGTAATAACATCGGCATCTGGAATCTTGTTGATTTTTTCACGGCTTCCTTAATGTTACTTGCATCACGAATGCAGTAACTTTAGTGGAGTTGTAGAGTTTACTTAATTTTTGCAAATATTTAAAAACAATAATTAACAGTGCAATTTAGGTGAAATTGCAGTGGTAAGTTTCCAATTTATAATTACTACTATATTGAACGTCTCTAAAAATAATATGTTAAAAGCCTAAAGCAGTAAAAATCAATATGTGACTTAAGCGGTAAGAAGGGGGACATTGTTATGTGTGTTACGTTGGGAATACTGAATGTGGAATTTTAGACTTTCCGCGGATTGGTTTTGTGCGGAAACCAAGCAAATACGCACGATCTCGCACAAATGTCGTTTTATTTTCTCTACAGCCTGATCACACATTTCTAATTTTGTCAGACATTATATCATTTTTCTTGTTAGCACAAGGCAATGGTCTCGAACGACGCACCATTGAATGCAAATTGGTTAAAGGCAGAATGATTAACGAGCGTACCGTATTGGACTCGACGGCATTTGTCACTTCCCAGGATAGCGTTTATAATCCATCTTCTGCAAAGTACAACGCGAGGCAGGTATTCTGAAGGCAGCGATTTACAATTCCTACACAGGCAGTGACTCGGCAAGGACCTATTTATCCAGGCGGAGATGTATGTAGGTATGGCATCGCTTCGCTTCAATCCACGGAGCCGTCTACACGGCTAGGGTAATCACACTTAACCAGCTGCAAATATTTACCCTGCACACACAGGGAGCTATCTGTGAACACTTTCCATCTCAATAATACGGCTTACCGAGCACACATCTTCCTCACACGCGTTTCGCGCTTCAATTCTTTCCAATACTTTATATTTTCACAGTAATTGTACATCTATTTCTGCAATAGTTGGTATATGATAATAATAATAATAATAATAATAATAATAATAATAAAAATAATAATACTGACTTACTGGCTTTTAAGGAACCCGGAGATTCATTGCCGCCCTCACATAAGCCCGCCATCGGTCCCTATCCTGAGCAAGATTAATCCAGTCTCTACCATCATATCCCACCTCTCTCAAATCCATTTTAATATTATCCTCCCATCTACGTCTCTGCCTCCCCAAAGGTCTATTTCCCTCAGGTCACCCAACTACCACTCTATATGCATTTCTGGATTCGCCCATACGTGCTACATGCCCTGCCCATCTCAAACATCTGGATTTAATGTTCCTAATTTTGTCAGGTGAAGAATACAATGCGTGCAGTTCTGCGTTCTGTAACTTTCTCCATTCTCCTGTAGCTTCATCCCTCTTAGCCCCAAATATTTTCCTAAGAACCTTATTCTCAAACACTCTTTAATCTCTGTTCCTCTCTCAAAGTGAGAGTCCAAGTTTCACAACCATAAAGAACAACCGGTAATATAACTGTTTTATAAACTGTAACTTTCTGATTTTTTGACAACAGACTACATGATAGCTTCTCAACCATTGATTCTGCGTTTAATTTCCTCCCGAGTGTCATTTATATTTGTTACTGTTGCTCCAAGATTTTTTAGTTTTTCCACCTCTTCGAAGGATAAATCCCCATTTTTATATTTCTATTTCGTATAATATTGTGGTCACGAGACATAATCATATACTTCGTCTTTTCAAGATTTACTTCCAAACCGATGGCTTTACTTGCTTCAAGTAAAATTTCCGTGTTTTCCCGAATTGTTTGTGGATTTTCTCCTAACATATTCACGTCATCCGCATAGACAAGCAGCTGATGTAACCCGTTCAATTCCAAACCCTGCCTGTTATCCTGAAATTTCCTAATGGCATATTCTAGAGCAAAGTTAAAAAGTAAAGGTGATAGTGCATCTCCTTGCTTTAGCCACAGTGAATTGGAAAAGCATTAGACAGAAACTGGTCTATACGCAATAATAATAATAATAATAATAATAATAATAATAATAATAATAATAATAATAATAATAATAATAATAATAATAGTAAAGTAAAGCGATGGCTTGGAATTAAATCCCGAAAAGACAAAGTATATGATTATGTCTCGTGACCAGAATATTGTACGAAATGGAAATATAAAAATTGGAAATTTATCCTTTGAAAAGGTGGAAATATTCAAATATCTTGGAGCAACAGTAACAAATATAAATGATACTCGGGAGGAAATTAAACACAGAATAAATATGGGAAATGCCTGTTATTATTCGGTTGAGAAGCTTTTATCATCCAGTCTGCTGTCAAAAAACCTGAAGGTTAGAATTTATAAAACAGTTATATTACCGGTTGTTCTGTATGGTTGTGAAAGTTGGACTCTCACTTTGAGAAAGGAACAGAGGTTAAGGGTGTCTGAGAATAAGGTTCTTAGGAAAATATTTGGGGCTAAAACGGATGAAGTAACAAGAGAATGGAGAAAGTTACACAACACAGAACTGCACGAATTGTATTCTTCACCTGACATAATTAGGAACATTAAATCCAGACGTTTAAGATGGGCTGGGCATGTAGCACGTATGGGCGAATCCAGAAATACATATAGAGTGTGAATGTTAGTTGGGAGACTGAGACGTGGGTGGGAGGGTAATATTAAAATGGATTTGAGGGAAGTGGGATATGATGATAGAGACTGGATTAATCTTGCTCAGGATAGGGACCGATGGCGGGCTTATGTGAGGGCGGCAATGAACCTCCGTGTTCCTTTAAATCCATAAGTAATTAATTTATTCGGTTGAGAAGCTCTTATCATCCAGTCTGCTGTCGAAAAATCTGAAAGTTAGAATTTATAAAACAGTTATATTACCGGTTCTTCTATATGGCTGTGAAACTTGGACTCTCACTCTGAGAGAGGAACATAGGTTAAGGGTGTTTGAGAATAAGGTGCTTAGGAAAATATTTGGGGCTAAGCGGGATGAAGTTACAGGAGAATGGAGAAAGTTACACAACACAGAACTGCACGCATTGTATTCTTCACCTGACATAATTAGGAACATTAAATCCAGACGTTTGAGATGGGCAGGGCATGTAGCACGTATGGGCGAATCCAGAAATGCATATAGAGTGTTAGTTGGGAGACCGGAGGGAAAAAGACCTTTAGGGAGGCCGAGACGTAGATGGGAGGATAATATTAAAATGGATTTGAGGGAGGTGGGGTATGATGATAGAGACTGGATTAATCTTGCACAGGATAGGGACCGCTGGCGGGCTTATGTGAGGGCGGCAATGAACCTTCGGGTTCCTTAAAAGCCATTTGTAAGTAAGTTGTAATAATAATAATAATAATAATAATAATAATAATAATAATAATAATAATAATAATGTGTTTTTGGCACTTCAAATTTCATAATACGACCGGTATGTTTATTTAAATCAGTGTAGAAAATCCATGATTCCATCGAAAATCAAACTAATTAATATATTAGAACAATATTTTATGTAATAAAAAAAATAAAAATTAGAGTGATATTCCTGGTAAAACTGTCATTAAATTTAACATGGTTCACCAAACGGCGCTTAGTGGGGATAGGTGTACATAACATTAATTAAAGCTCCACATTGCAAGTTGCAACATTGTCAGTGCAATAGCAACGAACTTACGTATACGAATACCAACTTCAATAAAATAATTTGCTTATGCTGTACTAAAAAGTCATAAAGATATAGTGCATGTAGGCTAGTTTAAAAATCCCGAAACATAGTCCGGTTACAGGCAAGTGAGATTTTGAATCGACATTTTCCACTCTTCTCTACCACAGGCCTCCAAAATCTTATTTTGACGATAACTGTTGAAAAGGGTTGAGAGAAATTAAGAGATGGAGAAGGTACGATAATATTTAGAAAAAGACATATGATTTTTTTAAGGAAAGAGAGATATTTAGCAATGCAATTTATTAATTTTTTGATTTTCCATAACAGACTGTTTACAGCCGGGAAGATCCAATCATCTGCCAGGTATTATTCTGTATGTACAACAATGGGACTCAACATTTCCATCTAAAATCTATGTAAATATATAAACATTTCAATGTATAAATCTACAGTTTATATGGTGGGTCATGTTTATGAAATTAGTAGGCTTAGGAAAACAAGAGAATATCGTTCATTGTAGTCGCCCTTGAAATTATGCAAATGTTTGATATAGTCTTTGTTAGTTTCAGGCCATGCACTTCTTACACGTAATGTTACAAATAATTTTAATTAAAGTTATTTTCAGAATTAGTTGTGGTATTTATTAAAATAAATAGCTAAGAAATAATAAACATTAAATGTATTTATAACATTAACCAATTATATATACAAAAAATTAAAGAATAAAAGGAACAAATGAAACTCAAATTAAATTACTTCGAAATACGCTGAAATAAGCCAACTTCTACAGTCAATATTTCTCTCACTTCTTTCAGATAATTTCCCGCACATTACAACTTGATAGGCTGGATGTATAATATTACATTTGTTTACATATACTGGCAAACAAAGAAATTTTATGATCATAATACACCTTTTATTATCTCTCAAAATTTGTGTCTAGTTGCAATAACGATAATCACTACACTACCAAGCACGGATCTCATTATGTTGAGGAGGAAAAATGAAGATTTGCAACTTGTATCGTTCTTAAATTTAACAACAGGAATTCTGGCAGAGAAATCCCGCCTTTCGTAATTCTTGTCTTGTTTGTGGAACTTCTGTAGGGAATCCAGAGGGACAAGGTCTCGTGTTCCTTGGGCTTGTAGCGCCACCAACAAAGAGAGTCTCTCACAAGCACTACAGACTGCCAACAAAAGGGGACTTGTGAATAACACACCCTTCCATTCAGATGGTTGAAGAACTTCACAGCTCTACGTTTCCACATTGGTCATTTCTGTGGGGTATACTAGTGAATTTACGTCTACGAGTTGTATAATACTAATACTAATACTAATAATAATAATAATAATAATAATAATAATAATAATAATAATAATAATGCTTACTTACTGGCTTTTAAGGAACCCGGAAGTTCATTGCCGCCCTCACATAAGCCCGCCATTGGTCCCTATCCTGAGCAAGATTAATCCAGTCTCCATCATCACATCCCACCTCCCTCAGATCCATTTTAATATTATCCTCCCATCTACGTCTCGGCCTCCCCAAAGGTCTTTTTCTCGCCGGCTTCCCAACTAACACTCTATATGCATTTCTGGATTCGCCCATACGTGCTACATGCCCTGCCCATCTCAGACGTCTAGATTTAATGTTCCTAATTATGTCAGGTGAAGTATACAATGCGTGCAGCTCTGCGTTGTGTAACTTTCTCCATTCCCCTGTAACTTCATCCCTCTTAGCCCCAAATATTTTCCTAAGAACCTTATTCTCAAACACCCTTAATCTATGTTCCTCTCTCAAAGTGAGAGTCCAAGTTTCACAACCATACAGAACAACCGGTAATATAACTGTTTTATAAATTCTAACTTTCAGATTTTTTGACAGCAGACTAGATGACAAAAGCTTCTCAACCGAATAATAACAGGCATTTCCCATATTTATTCTGTGTTTAATTTCCTCCCGAGTATCATTTATATTTGTTACTGTTGCTCCAAGATATTTGAATTTTTCCACCCCTTCGAAGGATAAATCTCCAATTTTTATAGTTCCATTTCGTACAATATTCTGGTCGCGAGACATAATCACAAACTTTGTCTTTTCGGGATTTACTTCCAAACCGATCGCTTTACTTGTTTCCAGTAAAATTCCCGTGTTTTCCCTAATCGTTTGTGTATTTTCTCCTAACATATTCACGTCATCCGCATAGACAAGCAGCTGATGTAACCCGTTCAATTCCAAACCCTCTGTGTTATCCTGAACTTTCCTAATGGCATATTCTAGAGCGAAGTTAAAAAGTAGAGGTGAAAATACATCTCCCTGCTTTAGCCCGCAGTGAATTGGAAAAACATGATAGAAAATGGCCTATACGGACTCTGCTGTAAGTTTCACTAAGACACATTTTAATTAATCGAACTAGTTTCTTGGGAATACCAAATTCAATGAGAATATTATATAAAACTTCTCTCTTAACTTAGTCATACGCTTTTTTGAAATCTATGAATAACTGATGTACTGTACCCTTATACTCCCATTTTTTCTCCAATATCTGTCGAATACAAAAAAACTGATCAATAGTCGATCTATTACTCCTAAAACCACACTGATGATTCGCAATAATTTCATCTACATAAGGAGTTAATCTTCTCAAAAGGATATTCGACAAAATTTTATACGACGTCAACAAAAGTAATATTCCTCAAAAGTTACTACAGTTAGTAGTAATGCTAATACTAATACTAATAATAATAATAATAATAATAATAATAATAATAATAATAATATTATAATAATGAGAATAATAAAGATAATAACAATATTGATAACGATAATAATAAAAATATTGATAATAATAGTAATAATAATAATAATAATAATAATAATAATAATAATAATAAAATAATCATAATAACAATAATAATAATAATAATACAAGGAGTGAAAAAGACCTTTGGGGAGGCCGAGACGCAGATGGAAGGATAATATTTTCGCCAATGGATTTGAGGGTGGTTCAGTGAGGTGGGATATGATGATAGGGACCGATAGCGGGCTTATGTGAGGGCGACAATGAACCTCCGGATTCTCTAAAAGCCTTTTGTAAGTAGAAAAAACCTTGTAAATGGAATGCAGTATATTCACAATTGAGACATGCTGTATACGGCAAGATTTAAAATGCAATTTATATGCAGTGGGAAACGCTGGGCTGAAAATAAGTTATCCCTCACTTGTGTGTTACATGAGCGTTCAGTTTTGTTGGAATACCGGTAAAAATCTTGAAGTTTATTGGAGAGGAAAAGCTGAGAGTAGAAGCCAGGGAACTCAATATAGACGTACTTCCAGCTCTTAAAGTCAAACAATATTCCAGGAAAGGCGTAGGAGGAACTGAACAGCAAATTTCAACGCTTTGCAAAGGTTACGTACCAGCGTAATGCATTTATTGTTTTACAGCCCTTGTTGAACACATTACACCCCTAAGTTGAAAGTTGGGCGCATAAATCCGCTAAACCTTATCGCAGAGAGTTCAATCCGTCCATGTTCAGACAGAACAGCTCGCCGCTGGCTGCGATAACGTCTGTTAGCCGGTCAGTGGTGCCAACATTCGGCCGATTACTGGGATAGCCTTCAATTAGCTGCGATCTGGACGGAGAGCTTGTAGGAGTTACAGGACACTCGATAATATTTAGAAAAGAAGTGAGTCTGTTTTTAAGGGAAAGGTGTTATTTCGCTGTGTAATTTATTGTGATTTATTTCAATAAATTACCATAACTCAGGAAAGTCTCATGTTTAGTCGGTCAGTGTTACCTTAATCTGCTAAATGGTGAATTTATATTTAAGTATTACACCTACTATTAATATGACTACTCTTATTTAACGACACTGTATCAACTACAAGGTTATTTAACGTCGCTGGAACTGGTGACAGCGAGATATTTGGCGAGATGAGGTAGAGAATTCCCCATAGATTACCTGATATTTGTTTTACGGTTGGAGAAAATCTAGGAAAAAGAGTAACCAAGTGATCAGCCCAAGCTGGAATCGAACCCGCGCCCGAGTGCAACTCCTGATCGGGAGTAGAGTTGCGACTAAGCTACGCCGGTGCCTTATTGTACCTTGCATGCATATTTAGCTTCTGGTAAAGTGGAAGAGAAGGCCTCATAGCCTTAATTCTGTTACAATAATTGAATAAATAAATAAATAAATAAATAAATAAATAAATAAATAAATAAATAAATAAATAAATAAATAAATATATATACATATATATTGAGGAATGAAATAAGTAAATGAATAAGCAAATAAATATATAACATAAATAAAATAAATAAATGACATAAATAACAAGTAAATAAATACATAATTAATAAACAAATACGTAACTAATAATCAAAAGTGCCACCAATTCTAAATAAACGCGACGATAACTAATATGTGATAAGCTAAAGAGAAACACGATAAAACACGACGAAATGCTTCAAACCACAATGAAACATAACACAGAACAAAATGAGGAGGAGAAGGAAAGAAAAGGACAAATTGCGAAGGAGGACAAATTCCGAAGAAACAGGACAAATTATGAAGGAGAACAAATTGCTGAGGACAAATTGTGAAGGAAGACAAAATTCTAAAAAGAAGGACAAATTCCGAAGAAACAGGACAAATTATGAAGGAGAACAAATTGCCGAGGACAAATTGTGAAGGAAGACAAAATTCGAAAGAGAAGGACAAATTCCGAAGAAACAGGACAAATTATAGGAGAACAAATTGCTGAGGACAAATTGTGAAGGAAGACAAAATTCTAAAAAGAAGGACAAATTCCGAAGAAACAGGACAAATTATGAAGGAGAACAAATTGCCGAGGACAAATTGTGAAGGAAGACAAAATTCGAAAGAGAAGGACAAATTCCGAAGAAACAGGACAAATTATAGGAGAACAAATTGCTGAGGACAAATTGTGAAGGAAGACAAAATTCTAAAAAGAAGGACAAATTCCGAAGAAACAGGACAAATTATGAAGGAGAACAAATTGCTGAGGACAAATTGTGAAGGAAGACAAAATTCGAAAGAGAAGGACAAATTCCGAAGAAACAGGACAAATTATGAAGGAGAACAAATTGCTGAGGACAAATTGTGAAGGAAGACAAAATTCGAAAGAGAAGGACAAATTCCGAAGAAACAGGACAAATTATGAAGGAGAACAAAATTGCCGAGGACAAATTGTGAAGGAAGACAAAATTCGAAAGAGAAGGACAAATTCCGAAGAAACAGGACAAATTATGAAGGAGAACAAATTGCTGAGGACAAATTGTGAAGGAAGACAAAATTCTAAAAAGAAGGACAAATTCCGAAGAAACAGGACAAATTATGAAGGAGAACAAATTGCCGAGGACAAATTGTGAAGGAAGACAAAATTCGAAAGAGAAGGACAAATTCCGAAGAAACAGGACAAATTATGAAGGAGAACAAATTGCCGAGGACAAATTGTGAAGGAAGACAAAATTCGAAAGAGAAGGACAAATTCCGAAGAAACAGGACAAATTATGAAGGAGAACAAATTTCTGAGGACAAATTGTGAAGGAAGACAAAATTCGAAAGAGAAGGACAAATTGCGAAGAAACAGGACAAATTATGAAGGAGAACAAATTGCTGAGGACAAATTGTGAAGGAAGACAAAATTCGAAAGAGAAGGACAAATTCCGAAGAAACAGGACAAATTATGAAGGAGAACAAATTGCTGAGGACAAATTGTGAAGGAAGACAAAATTCGAAAGAGAAGGACAAATTGCGAAGAAACAGGACAAATTATGAAGGAGAACAAATTGCCGAGGACAAATTGTGAAGGAAGACAAAATTCGAAAGAGAAGGACAAATTCCGAAGAAACAGGACAAATTATGAAGGAGAACAAATTGCTGAGGACAAATTGTGAAGGAAGACAAAATTCGAAAGAGAAGGACAAATTGCGAAGAAACAGGACAAATTATGAAGGAGAACAAATTGCTGAGGACAAATTGTGAAGGAAGACAAAATTCGAAAGAGAAGGACAAATTGCGAAGAAACAGGACAAATTATGAAGGAGAACAAATTGCTGAGGACAAATTGTGAAGGAAGACAAAATTCGAAAGAGAAGGACAAATTCCGAAGAAACAGGACAAATTATGAAGGAGAACAAATTGTGAAGGAAGACAAAATTCGAAAGAGAAGGACAAATTGCGAAGAAACAGGACAAATTATGGAGGAGAACAAATTGCTGAGGACAAATTGTGAAGGAAGACAAAATTCGGAAGAGAAGGACAAATTCCGAAGAAACAGGACAAATTATGAAGGAGAACAAATTGCTGAGGAGAAATTGTGAAGGAAGACAAAATTGGAAAGAGAAGGACAAATTGCGAAGAAACAGGACAAATTATGGAGGAGAACAAATTGCCGAGGACAAATTGTGAAGGAAGACAAAATTCGAAAGAGAAGGACAAATTGCGAAGAAGCACTATATAATACAAAGGAGCACAAAATGAGAAGCAGGAAGAATTGTGAAGAACAAATTGCAAAGGAGAAAAAATGGAGGAGAAATCGAGAAGGAAGAAGACAAATTTAGGTGGAGAAAAAGTGAAGAACAAATTGCCAAGAACAAGAGCAAATTGAGAAGGACGAATTTCGAGGGACAAATTTCGGAGGAAAGCAAATTGGGAAGGGGAGGAGGAGGAGGAGGGGGGAGGAGGAGGAGGGGGGAGGAGGAGGAGTGGGAGGAGGAGGGGGGAGGAGGAGGGGGGAGGAGAAGGGGGGAGGAGGAGGGGGAGGAGGAGGAGAAGGAGGAGGGGGAGGATGAGGGGGGGAGGAGGATGAGGGGGAGGGGGAAGGGGATGAGGAGGGGGAGGAGGAGGAGAAGGAGGAGAAGGAGGAGGATGGGGGAGGAGGAGGAAGGGGAGGAGGAGGGGGAGGGGGAGTAGGGGGAAGAGGGGGAGGAGGGGAGGAGGGGGGAGGGGGGAGGGAGAGGAGGAGGAGGGGGAGGAGGAGGAGAAGAACGAACTGCGGAGTACATTATGAATGAGGACGAAATGGAAGGGCAAATTGCAAAGAAGAGAAAATTGCTAAGAAGAGCAAATTACACATTGAGAAGGTAAAATCGCGAAGAGAAAAATTGAGAAGAAGGAAAAATTGCGGAGAGGAGCAAAGTGCGAAGAAGGGAAATAATGAAGAAGGGCAAACCACAAATCGAAGGCGGCTAAAACTGGAGGACAACAATGAATTTCAAAGAATGAGGATAAATTCTGGGGAAAAAAAAACGGAACAACATGCGGGGGAGGAACAATTTCGGAGGGATATAAACTGTGAAGGAGAGAACAAATTGCGAAGAATGCCAAATTGTGAAAGACTGCAAAATGTGAAGTAGATGGGCAAGTTGCGAAGGAAGACAAAATACGAAGTGGGAAAACACGAAGAAACGGGTGAAGAGCATGGGAAAACGAAACCAGGAAGAAATGTAAATATCCACATAAAAACTAAAACCACGAAAGAAAATTTACCAAGTAGGGGAAAACGAAAGAGTAAAAAAAAAAAAAATAAGAAGAAGAAAATAAAACAACCTTGACAAAGAAAGATATAGTAAATTAAGGAAAATACTGCAACCAACAAAACACACATTTAATGAGGACTATTCACTTTTATTTTGATCAATAAAACGGTACGGAACAACTTGTTTCAATCAATCATGGCTGCTTATCCTACAATTTTTATCATCTCTCTAGCACTTCTTTGTTTTTATCATCTCCCTAGCATTTGCTTCTTTGTTTGCCAACATTGTACTTTCAATATTTATACCGTTTAAAATGATTCATGTTTATTTCATAATCCTTAACTAAAACTTTTCTACCATTTATCTTGTTTATATTATTTAGGTTCTGTTATAGCTCCTGCTGTATGAGATTGTGGATAGTCTCGTATCAGAGATTGTTTAATGTAATATATTGATAATTGAAGTGGAATGTAACTGTTTTAATAAAAATGAAACTGAATCAACAAAGCCTTCTTGACTAGTAATCGTTCATAGAGTTCAATAAAAATTGTATAGTTGGCACAACTGGTAAAAAGAGAAAGTTCATCATAACACACTACTGCCATCTAGCGGAATATTTGTAATGATGAGATGGTACAATAATACATTTTCAAGACAGTTTAGTATTTTCGTAAGTAAATTAATATTTTATTGAATTAGAGTACTTTATTTATTTTAATCTTTACATACTTTCTTCTAATCGTGTAATAGTCAACTAAATTCCACTCGAGTTTTGATTTTCTCTAGATAAATCGAAACCTCTAGTGAGATTACTTTAGACAACGTACTAAATATTTCGTTGAAAACATCAAAAGATAGAAAGCAGCGATAAATTACAACAAATGGAAACAAAAGAACACGAATCAAAGGAAACAATGTAGAATCTCGATTTAAACAGTTGCAATTAGTGCTCTTTGATGTCTCGATATCTCATTATATGGAGGAAAGCTTTCAAGTTACGACGCCAGTAGCAACACGAACAATCTTGTTTGTGGGTAGTGAGTGTAGGTGTTTGGCTGCACCTTATGCGACCTTCAACATGACGACTCGGGATTTATTAATGTTCCACAAGTCTGTCTAATCGATTTATTAGCATAGAGGCGTTATTGAAGCTTATGGAGCGCATTCATCAAAGCAGCGATCGCTATTTCATGGCACAGGCTTCTTTTCTGCCGCTGCACCGCTATGTAAGGCCATGTATGAGAATGTTACGACTCATCCGAACTAATTAACGTCAGCAAGGGGCGTGACCCGCCCAACCCAAGCTCTGTAATCCGGCCATGTTGCCAATTATTGAGGATTAAGGAGTTTCGATGTACATTGTTGTAATTAATGCATACGCAGGTGCTTGAACAAGAACCTTTAGCATTATGAGATTTCGTCAATATCTAATTACAATAGGACAGGCTATTATATTAAAATCCTGACTATTAATGCTACTTATAGTCTAAATTATAATCTAACTTTACCTTCTATTTCTTGTAGCCATTATGAAAACCTCATATCGTGTTCAAAACTGTGGACAAAAATAATATTGGGTCCATGAAAAATTCGTAATAATTTTTGACCACCTCTATGGTGTAGGGGTCAGCATGCTGGTCTCTTACGCAGAGGGCCCGGGTTCGATCCCCAATGGGGTTGAATTTCCTAGTGGAGGTTTTTCAGGGTTTTTCCTCAACCGTAAGGCAAATTCCAGGAAATTCGGGCCACATCATCCCTGAATATCACCGGCCTCATTCATCACCGAAATCATATTCATAACAAATCAGTAACATATACACGTATACAGTCGCCATCTAGTTCACAACAATAGAACCAGTCTCAACAATTAGTACACAGGCCTTCGGATTTCAACCAAAGATTAACTCGCGATATGACCAAAGATGTTAAAGCGAGTATAGGGGAGAGTCGGGTAGTATCGGACATCGGGTAATATCGGACAGTGAGTTTCTTTCATCTACCACCATATGATAGTACCTGAATGACGTGGTTACGTTTCTCTATGCGACATCACAGAAACGTAACCACAGTCTACTATATACAGTCGCGAAGCTTGAGGTGATTTTTTGCAAATCTCGTGATAAAGCGCTCCAAGCGGTTAGCAACTAGAAACAATACACTGTCCACGGTCGACTTTGGACTGTGTCGTATTTCCATCGAGTGCTGGCTCGTTGCGTATTTCACATTGATGCTTGTGAAATGTTCGTTATTGGTTGTAATGAAAATGTTAATGGCTAAAATACAATAATTCGAATAATAATATTTTACTAGAGACGTAGAAAAATGAAGTTTGTTTTAATGAAATTTATTGATCACGTTTTATTTTCAATTCTGGTGGGATTGTTATTGCTTAGGCCTACTTTTTTTTTTCAAAGGATATGTTTTTAATTATAGCTGTTAATTCTGTTGTTATTTTTATTTGTTACTGTACTAGAGACGTAGAAAAAGTCTGTTACAATAAAATTTATTAATCACGTTTTATTTCTAATTCTGGTGTGATTATTATTGCTTAACCTCATCCCACCTTGTTAACTACGTAGCCTACACTACAAGTACCGGTACACGTAAGTTACTCCATTAATTCATATTTCCATTATTATTGTTGTAAAGGGAAATGCAAATTAATATTTATTGGTTTCATAGTTAATTATCGCTATAATCTTGAATGAGTGAAGCTATTATAGTAAATTTCAGTTCGTTTTGCACAAACAAAAATTATATTAATCTATTTCTTGCAGGTATCTTCGAGTTTATGGTAGAATTTAATATACTTCGTTAAAATAATAAATGAACTTTATGCATTTAATATTTCAATAATGGAAGGAAGGTGTTAATTTTTCCAAAAGAACACGACAACGAAAGTGTAACATATTTTCTCGTCTGCTAGGAGTGAAATCTGCGATGATGAGGCGATAGTAGCGATCCTAGTGGTGGGCAACTACCCATGTTTGCATTTTTACTACATATTGAGCTTCGCGACTGTATATAGTAGACTGTGACGTAACCATGTCAATCAGGTACTATCATAGTGTGGTAGATGAAAGAAACTCATTGTCCGATATTACCCGATGTCCGATACTACCCGACTCTCCCCTAAATAACAGCGAAGAAAAAAGATAATAATAGGGAGAAGTGCGCACAAATGTGCATTAGTTTTGGACACTCACTGAAGTGGTAAGGTAATAATAATAATTTTTATTTGAGATGAATAGAAGACAAAAATTGTTGTTGTTATTTAGTCAAATGTCAGAAGACAGATTTGAACCTCATGACACCAATAAGGAATCACTCATGAGGCAAGTAAACCAGGAAATTCACTCATTCATTCATTCATTCATTCATTATATTCCATAGATCTTACATGAGCAATGAAACTTTAAGATGTAGAACAAGTCAAAATTTTACAAGATTACAATTACAATTTTTACAATATTTTACCATTTTTACAGTAGTTTTACAATTTAGTAATTTTCTACAATTTTTACAATTTTCTGCAATTTTTTACAATATTTTGGCGAGGTGTAGTGAGATGAGGCCATGTATTGTGGGTCCCACTTGGACTCTCACTCTGAGAGAGGAACATAGGTTAAGGGTGTTTAAGAATAAGGTGCTAAGGAAAATATTTGGGGCTAAGCGGGATGAAGTTACAGGAGAATGGAGAAAGTTACACAACACAGAACTGCACGCATTGTATTCTTCACCTGACATAATTAGGAACATTAAATCCAGACGTTTCAGATGGGCAGGGCATGTAGCACGTATGGGCGAATCCAGAAATGCATATAGAGTGTTAGTTGGGAGACCGGAGGAAAAAGACCTTTAGGGAGGCCGAGACGTAGATGGGAGGATAATATTAAAATGGATTTGAGGGAGGTGGGGTGTGATGATAGAGACTGGATTAATCTTACACAGGATAGGGACCGCTGGCGGGCTTATGTGAGGGCGGCAATGAACCTTCGGGTTCCTTAAAAGCCATTTGTAAGTAAGTAAGTAAGTAAGTAAGTAGTGAGATGAGGTGAGGTCCAAGGATTCGCCAAAAGATTACCCGGCATTTGCCTTTTGTTTGGGGAAAACCTCGGAAAAAACCCAGCCAGGTAATCAAATCAAATGGGTGAATTTTTTTTTTTTTTACATAACGGCTTGAGCTGGCCAGTTCCTTTCACCCTCCATTGCATACATCGCTGACTAGTAACATATTACACTAATCAGATTTCAGGTGTATACAAACAATTGAAGAGCTTGGTATCAAAGTTGGACAACTCCACTTTTGCTTTTTCTACAGAGGAGGCGAAAAACTAGATCCCTGGAAACCAATGTCACCGTTTTACGTACATTTTTTTTAACATTCTCATGGGTCATAGAAATAATTTTCCAGTCTCAAAATGTGATTAAAATTAATATTCAGGTCGAAATTTAAGTTTAAAAAGTGGATTTTTAATTTGAAAGGCTTTTTGCTATATTCTATTCTCTGTTTTTAAGTGATATCACAGTTGTAACTTTGATTTTTAACGTCATATACCAAGTGTTCACTTTTTATAACATGTTCCATTCGACCTACACGACCTGAAGATGCCAATCAAAATTGGCGAAAACGTTTGTTTTTAAATCTGTGTAAATATTATTATAACATGTTTTATTGTGTTATGTTAAGTATTGACTGAATAGAACTCATTTTTCAATTAAAAAGTGGAGTTGTCCATCTCTGAAACTAAGTCATGGAGTTGTTTGATTTTGAAACCAAATGAAGTCATATTTAAATTGAAATTGTCTATGCAAATCAAGCTGGTATAACTCAATGTAAAGTTAATTTGAATAATTTCAAGGGAAAAATTGTTCCGGGGCCGGGTATCGAACCCGGGACCTTTGGTTAAACGTACCAGCACTCTACCAACTGAGCTACCCGGGAACTCTACCAGGTACCGATCCAATTTTTTCCTCTATATCCACATCACACGACACTGTTCGTTAACAGAAAACCACAATTTAAGTCACATAGAGTTAGTGTGCACTCAATGTTGGTTGCTTGACGGTTGTCAACCCAATTTGAGGTCTGTAAGATAAACTAGCTCACTCCTGAATGAGTAAGACTCGTGCTCAGGAGGGGATTCCAATACAGACAAAAATAAAACTAAAATTGAGAGTGAATACAGATTAAATAGTCTTGAATATGTTTAAACCCAAACATACATCCAATACAAAATTTTTATTTTTTTTTTATTGATTTGGAGAGGATTCGTGGTTAAAATAATATTAGAATAAAATTTGTTTAATAATCTAGGACCTTGATTCATGCTATGACAAAAAGATGCATTGGTTTTAGATTTAGGTTCAGACAAACGTAGAGAATTCGTATTTTTAGTTCTAATTTATGTATATATATCTTTCAAAGTTATTAAGATTTCTGTGAAAATATTTTTTAATAAATAAAATAATAAATTTTTTTAATGCAGAAAACTTTGAAATGTTTAAACAACAATTCAGTTAAGTAATCTTTCTGCTTTTATAAACAAATTTTAATAGTTTTTCCTGTAGTAAAATTAACGGATAAAGGTTGGATTTATAAATTCCACCCAAACCTACAATACCATACATAAATATAGATTGAAATAATGCTAAATAAATTATACGTAAACAGTTAATTGACAAAATATTTCTTAGAACAACAAAGTAATATAATGTTTTACGTAATTTATTACAAATATAATGAATATGATTATTCCATTTTAAGTGATTATCAATAATTATATCTAAGTACGGGCTATTCCATATGAAATCGATCATTAAAAAGCCTCGCATTTTTCTAATACTCTAATTTTTTCCCTATTTATACAAAGTGCTGAGGAGAGTGCATTTCAAAAATATACTATCGAAAGTCAAACGGTTTCCGTACTATTGAGCGACAAATTTAGCATATTTCAGAAAAACAAGCCTCTTTCAGAGCTCAGAACTCTGGAACCATTTACTGCAGAACATTGAACGGGAGCTTATTTTGAAGCTGACATTTGGTAGGTTATGTTAAGAAGTAATCCTTATTTTTATTGTATACAGAGAGACAGATAATTTGATTTTACTTACTTTTAGGCTTTTTGACCATTTGTAAAAATGTAACCTTGCATTATTAAGAGGGATTCGGCATTGTTTGCTTAGTGGCTCGGCAATAAGTTTCGAGGGTATTAAATAAATTATTTTCACACGCCTGGACTTGAACGGCGCAATACTCCACGCACTGGCCGAGAGCTGAAGCTAAGCGAGCATTGGGCGTCATTTTACTCCTGTGTTTATGAAAACTTGTGATAAAGCTAGCCCAGCCATGACTGCTAGACGACACATCACGTGTTTGTCTCCTGGCCTTGCTTGTCTCGACTACCTACAGTCAGCTGGTTAGTTCACGAGCGTACTATTTATTTTCTTTATTTGATATTTTCAATACTTTCTTATCAACATACCAGCAGTAAAAATATGTGTTTATTTGTACTTTCAATGCGGAATATAATCATATATTATAAAAATATTTTTTCGTGGGCAAAGGCGTCTTAATGAGGAAGAATCTAAATTTTTCCATTTCCATAAAAAGTAAGAAAAACTGTTTACATGTCAATATAAACTTTAATTTCTCAGCATCAAAATAAACTATGATTTTGATCATTGGGTGAAAGGGTTTCGGAGCTACAACAGTTTAAAGTTTGCTAATTTTATGAAAATACGATAAATTTAAATATTTTTAATCTAAACACTATGAAGTTCTGATGCCTCAAACTTTGCACAAAGCATTGTATCACAGTTGTCAACGGACAGAAAAAGTTTCATTGTATTTAAAAATTGCAAGGTCAATTTTCTCTATATTTCGGTCGATTTGAGATGGAATAGCCCGTATTTAACCTCCTTAACTTCATTAATAACTGAAGAATTGCAATTTATATGGGAACAATCAAAATTATGCATTTTAATTTGTAGAGTAGATTAAATTGGTTTATTACCTTTATTATTTAAAGAATGTGGGATAGCTATTGTTTTATCTTTATTAATTAGAAGTGAATTTAAATCGAACCAAATTTTTATTAATTTTAAACCGCAATTTGCTGAGGTACATGGAGACTAAGATAAGTTCAAAAATAAAAAAGGCTGGAGAATGCTGGGTTTGCAGTGAAAAAATACCTACATTGCACCCTCGTTTTTACTCCGACATAACTTACAGTGTCCACCCTTCCCAAATGTTTCTCGCAGAACACATCACTGTACGACTGTAGTGTTTTTATGCCTGGGATACCAGAAGTAGTACCCTACAGTTCTAAGCGTCCCTATTTTGCTAGAATGCATGCGAGATTATCAAGTTCTCAAGTAGTAAAAACTTCAGAAACAATCCTTATAACTTCAACTGAGTAGTACAGAACTAAAAAAGAACTACACATCTGTTCCTCCACACCTACGCTGCATTGTCTGCATCTCGAGAGGAGAATTTATATGTAGGACAATAAAGATGATGACCGATTCTTTTTATGGGCCGGATGCTGGGATTTGACAATAAGCTTCTCTAAGAGACTGTTGTTTTCCAAGTGGCCTTGGGGGCGTGGGGGATGATGGGCGGCGGTTCTGGCAACGATGTGAGCTTCATCTCCACTCAAAGATCGATACAGCTTGGCAACAATGCGGGAGCTTCACTTAATATTGTGCTATCAATGCTAAACCGACTTATGACGCACTGAACAAGTCATGAGCCACGTGTTTGTCTTGCAAATTATACGCCAATTATTTAGATCATGCATGGGTTGTTATATTAGATTCAGTGGGGTGTACATTCGAGAAATCATCAATGAAAAGACAACACCAGGAGGTAATTGAATGCTAACACAAAAAAGTAACGTATAGGCTACTGATTGTGAGTGTAGTGGGAAAAATATGTTTACAAATGAATTCAAGCAGAATTGTATTTCTATAGGTGTTGCAATATGGTATTCAATACGAGGAACTCATAACAAAGTGGAGATGATCAATTTAAGGGGAAAGGATAGTTTAATATGGTGGAAAATCAATTAATTAAAAAAAAATACTGCTTTGAAATGAAAAAATATATTACATAAATTTAAATGCCAATTAATTTCGTTATCAGATTCTGTGACGTTATTTTTTAAGCTCTGGTGCCCAGGATTTTCAAAGCCAAAGGATGGTTAAATATGGTGGAAAACTAGTAAATTATTATATATAGGCCTATTTGCTTTAACATAATCTTTGTTATATAAAAAATATAGAATATAAATTTAATAACCGTTAGTACTTTTGTTAGCTTCTGAAACGTTATTTTTAAACCTCTGGTGCACAAGGTTTCCATGGGGAAAGGATGGTTAATATGGTGAAAAAGTGGAAAATTACAAAAAAAAAAAATCTTTAAGATATACATCGACTATTAGGATAAAATCCACAGTTTTTTCTTAATAATCTTTCAAACCCTATTTCAATACAGAATTTTGAATCTAATATTCAAATCGTATTTCAATACAGAATTTTTAATTTATTATTCAGATCCTATTTAAATACAGAATTTTCGGTTAGCGCGTCTAGCCGCGAAACCAGGTGGCCCGGATTCGATTCCCGGTCGGGGCAAGTTACCTGGTTGAGGTTTCTTCCGAGGTTTTCCCTCAACCCATGAGCAAATGCCGGGTAACTTTCGGTGTTGGACCCCGAACTCATTTCACCGGCATTATCACCTTCATCTCATTCAGACGCTAAATAGCCTAAGATGTTGATAAAGCGTCGTAAAATAACCTACTAAAATAAAATTAAAAAAAAAAATAAAGAATTTTGAATTTAATATTCAAACCTTATTTGAATACAGAATCATGAATTTAATATTCAAACCGCATTTCAATACAGAATAATGAATTTAATATTCACACCCTATTTCAATACAGAATTTTGAATCTAATATTCAAACCCTATTTCAATATAGAATTTTGAATTTAATATTCAAACCCTATTTCAATACAGAATTTTTAATCTCATATTCAAATCTTATTTCAACACAGAATTTTAACCTAATATTCAAATCCTATTTCCGAATTTTTAATCAAATATTCAAACCCTATTTCAATCTAATATTCAAACCCTATTTCAATATAGAATTTTGGATTTAATATTCAAACCCTACTTCAAAACAGAAATTTGAATCTAATATTCAAACCCTATTTCAATATAGAATTTTGAATTTAATATCCAAACTGTATTCCAATACAGAATTTTTAATCTCATATTCAAACCTTATTTCAATACAGAAATTTAACCTAATATTCAAATCCTATTTCAGAATTTTTAATCTAATATTCAAACCCTAATTCAAGATAGAGTTTTGGATTTAATATTCCAACCATACTTTAAAACAGAATTTTGAATCCAATATTCAAACCCTACTTCAACACAGAATTTTAATTTAATATTCAAACACTATTTCAATATAGAATTTTGAATTTAATATGCAAACCCTATTTTAGTACAGAATTTTTAATCTAATATTCAAAACCTATTTCAACGCAGAATTTTAATCTAATATTCAAACCCTATTTCAATACACAATTTTGAATTTAATATTAAAACTCTATTTGAATACAGAATTTTTAATCTAATCTTCAAACCCTATTTCAATACAGAATTTTGAATTTAATATTAAAATTCTATTTCAATGCAGAATTTTGAGTCTAATATTCAAACCCTATTTCAATACAGAATTTTGAATTTAATATTAAAACTATTTCAATACAGAATTCATTTGTTATTATTCGGCGGCGATTGTGAAAACGTTGTAATAGAATAAATTATAGAAAGTTTAGTTTTGTCTTCAAAGAAGTAGGTAGACGACACGTTAATTATACATCAATATAAATAAACAGCATATAGAAAATGTTTGTAGGTGACACATTAATTATACACCATACTTACTTACTTACTGGCTTTCAAGCAACCCGGAGGTTCATTGCCGCCCTCACATAAGCCAGCCATCGGTCCCTATCCTGAGCTAGATTAATCCAGTCTCTATCATCATATCTCACCTCCCTCAAATCCATTTTAATATTATCTTCCCATCTACGTCTCGGCCTCCCTAAAGGTCTTTTTCCCTCCGGCCTCCCAACTAACACTCTATGTGAATTTCTGAATTCGCCCATACGTGCTACATGCCCTGCCCATCTCTAACGTCTGGATTTAATATTCCTAATTATGTCAGGTGAAGAATACAATGCGTGCAGTTCTGTGTTTGCATACCGGTATAGGGTAATGCTTGAATATAGTAGAGCATCTATTATCCGTGGTAATGAAGGGGATAGACTGAACGGTTGATCGAAAAAATCGGATAATTCGTACCATGAAAAATTTTGTTATTTCCTGCACTGTCTTGTATTTAACTCACTAGATAGCGGATCAGAAGTTAGCTAATTTAAGTCTGGTTGTCAACGACGGGGTTTTAAGGAGCAAGGAAACCCTTTATAATGACTGTCAGGAAAGATAGGAATAGTCTAAAGGAGGTCTCATGTTGTAGATTTACATAATTTTTTACACTTCATCCTTGTTTTTTATTAAATCACGCAGTTGTAACTCCAATCTCGTATTCTACTACGAGATGAGCCACAGTTTGTCTTTCTCAAACCATTGAAATTATTTCCATTTTTTTTTTTCGATACTTAGCACAACACGTTTTCTGTTAACATCCGTGGAAGACATTTTATATACAAGTTATACAGGGACATCATTTTATTTTTACTTGCATTTTTATTGTACCTGCATTTCTGAATGTACTTCACTCTCACCCCTTCACTAATGTCCTTGCTCCCGTCAGACACACACACTTAGGGCCGCTGTTGCATTCGAAGTCTTCAAGCAGTGAAGTAAACACTGCAGTGTATAGTGTGTTTCATAAATATGATTGCGTTTTCTATAGAAGAAAGAACCTATATTAATAATATCGTACTAAACAATTATATTCAAGAAACGATAAATTCAATTTCAGAGAATATGCTTCAAAATGTTTTTAATAATATGCGTATTGAATTGAAGCCTGCATTGTAATGAACGGCAACCATTTTCAGCAACTTGTTTAAAAATTCAGATTAGCTTTTTTTTTAATTGAGGTGGCTAGAAGCAAAGGAATGCTAGTGACATTTGTAATAACATGAGTTAAGTGCATCCAGTGTAAGCTAAGCATCTAAAATTTTAGTGGCAAAGGGATATTTTAATCGCATCACACATTAAAATTTAAATAAAAATTTCACCGATTTTACTAAAGCTTAAATATTTAAACCCCATTTTCTCAAAGTAACTTAAGTGCACTTACAGCCCTTTACTTATGACCCCCTCAATTTAAATGCACTCTCTATATTGTATGTTAACACCAATAATTAATATGCTAAATAAAGTAGACATTACATAACGAACATAGCCGCCTGAAAAGTTGAGTTTTTAGAAAAAAAATGTTACTACTCTACTGTATTTTGATAAATTCCGTAAAAGTGATGATCAAACTGAAAATCGTAATATCGTATTTCCCTACAACATAAATGGATACACTACTTTTCTCTCCTTCTATACCTAGTAAAATGATATGTTTACATATTGCACTAGTAAAACCAAACTCCTATAATGGAAGAGGGCAACAGTGTTTCCGAGTATAGCCAGGTTAATGTTAAAAATGTTGGTAAAAATAAAGTGATGTCCCTGTATTATAGAACGGCAATTCGAATAGTAGACAATGTTGTGTAACGATAAAGGCTTGTAATAACACTCTCTAGCAAAAACATATGTAGACCCTACTTGCACAAAACAGTACTTCATATAAAGTTATTTATTTCTGAAGAAAAAAAGAGCGAGAAATACAGTCGGATAATCCGCCAATCGGTTAATAGGGTGACGGATAATCGGGGTTCTACTTTACGTATGTTACTCCATGGATGTTTTCGCGTTCAGCCACGACCCCACGAGTGGCGCTCAGTGCAACAACCGGAAGTCGTTCAGAAATGGTTTTCACGCTTACGTCTTATCTACATTAATTCCTGTTTTCTTACAAATCTCCACTCCAATAAATTAATTTAGAAAGAGCACAGGTACAATAAGACATTTAGTTAGTTCTTCATAACACATAGTGGTGCGCGACACTGATAGTTCGTTACTTTTAAGTAAATATATAAAAGTTGGTTTGATTTATTTATTTACAGCACATGTGTTGTAAGTTTAACTTACAAGGCCAATCAACAACATCGGTAAGGTTGTTAAAAATACGATCGGTCAAAAAAGATCTTTTAGCACTCATAATTCATAGCCACAAAGAGTACATTTACTTAAACAGGAATATTTTAGCACGAACAGTAACGTTGCAAAATAAAGTAATATAATTAAAACAACAAACAAGAAGAAACATGAAAATAAATTGCTTTATAAAGCAAACAAGGAAGTAGATGAATACAGCAACGTGGGAGGAAAACAGCATTGTGCTCCGGCGTGTATGTAAATAATGCTACAGGCATGGTAATAACAGTGGAGTTGCTTTTGAAGAGCAGCTAGTTGGGGCTGGCAAGAAGACACGCTAAAAAGTTCATTCAATCACGAGGAACAAAGGATGAAAACTCATATGGAAGAAACACTGATAAGTAGAGTAGTGAACTTTAAGGATTATTAAAATGAGAATATGATAACGATAAGGGAAAGGGGAGAATGGTGAACCACTTATATATCAGATCCATACTGGCATAATGAAAAAGATCTGGTCATTACAGATGAAAGAGAAGAAACATAGATCAGCTGGGTCTGTGCGAATTAAAATAAGGAAAGTACAAAGTGATGTTTTACTTGTATGTGCAGTTGTTTTTATATTATTTTAATTTTGTCACGTGTTTTTATTAGATTAATTTGCATGATTATGATGTAAGTTCTTATAATTATTTTTTGTAGTTGTGGTTACAATTCCTGGTGATGTGGAAGAGAAGGCCTGATGGCGTTAACTCCACCAGAGTAATTGAATGAATGAATGAATGAATGAATTAATTAATTAATTAATTGATGAATGAATTAATGAATGAATGAATCAATCAATAAGTAACTAAGTAAATAAATAAATAAATAAATAAATCAGTAACTAAGTAAATAAATAAATAACTCAGTAAGTGACAAAATAAATAAATAAATAAATAAATAAATCAGTAACTAAGTAAATAAATAAATAACTCAGTAGCCGACAAAGTAAATAAATAAATAAATAAATCAGTAACTAAGTAAATAAATAAATAACTCAGTAGCTGACAAAGTAAATAATAAATAAATAAATCAGTAACTAAGTAAATAAATAAATAACTCCGTAGGTGACAAAGTAAATAAATAAATCAGTAACTAAGTAAATAAATAAATAACTCAGTAGCTGACAAAGTAAATAATAAATAAATAAATCAGTAACTAAGTAAATAAATAAATAACTCAGTAGGTGACAAAGTAAATAAATAAATAAATAAATCAGTAACTAAGTAAATAAATAAATAACTCAGTAGCCGACAAAGTAAATAAATAAATAAATCAGTAAGTAAGTAAATAAATAAATAACTCAGTAGGTGACAAAGTAAATAAATAAATAAATAAATCAGTAACTAAGTAAATAAATAAATAACTCAGTAGCTGACAAAGTAAATAATAAATAAATAAATCAGTAACTAAGTAAATAAATAAATAACTCAGTAGCCGACAAAGTAAATAAATAAATAAATCAGTAAGTAAGTAAATAAATAAATAACTCAGTAGGTGACAAAGTAAATAAATAAATAAATAAATCAGTAACTAAGTAAATAAATAAATAACTCAGTAGCCGACAAAGTAAATAAATAAATAAATCAGTAAGTAAGTAAATAAATAAATAACTCAGTAGGTGACAAAGTAAATAAATAAATAAATAAATCAGTAACTAAGTAAATAAATAAATAACTCAGTAGCTGACAAAGTAAATAATAAATAAATAAATCAGTAACTAAGTAAATAAATAAATAACTCAGTAGGTGACAAAGTAAATAAATAAATAAATAACTCAGTAACTAAGTAAATAAATAAATAACTCAGTAGGTGACAAAGTAAATAAATAAATAAACAAATCAGTAACTAAGTAAATAAATAAATAACTCAGTAGGTGACAAAGTAAATAAATAAATAAATAAATCAGTAGGTGACAAATTAAATAAATAAATAAACAAATCAGTAACTAAGTAAATAAATAAATAACTCAGTAGGTGACAAAGTAAATAAATAAATAAATAACTCAGTAGGTGACAAAGTAAATAAATAAATAAACAAATCAGTAACTAAGTAAATAAATAAATAACTCAGTAGGTGACAAAGTAAATAAATAAATAAATAAATCAGTAACTAAGTAAATAAACAAATAACTCAGTAGGTGACAAAGTAGATAAATAAATAAATCAGTAACTAAGTAAATAAATAAATAACTCAGTAGGTGACAAAGTAAATAAATAAATAAATCAGTAACTAATTAAATAAATAACTCAGTAGGTGACAAAGTAAATAAATAAATAAATCAGTAACTAAGTAAATAAATAAATGTATAAATAACTAAATAAATAAATCAGTCAGTAACTAAGTAAATAAATAAATAACTCACTAAGTGACAAAGTAAATAAATAAATCAGTAAGTAACTAAGTAAATAAATAAATAACTCAGTAAGTGATAAAGTAAATAAATAAAAATTTAAATAAAGAAATCAGTAAGTAACTAATTAAATAAATAAATATAGGTGAGAAAATAAATAAATAAGTAAATAAATCACTAAGTAAATAAGTGAATAAATAAATGAATAAATCAGTCAGTAACTAATAATTAAATAAATAAATAGATAAATCTGTAAGTAAATAAGTAAGTAAATAAATGAATAAATCAATCAGTCAGTAACTAATGATTAAATAAATAAATAAATAAATCTGTAAGTAAATAATTAAACAAATATACAAATAAATCAGTAAGTAAGTAAATAAATAAACAGATAAATCTGTAAGTAAATAAATAAATATATAAATAAAAATCAGTAAATACATAAATAAATAAATAAATAGATAAATAAATAAGTAAATAAATCAGTAAGTAACTAAGTAAATAACTCAGTAAATAAATGAACAAGAAATAAGTAAATAAATAATTAACTAATTACTTACATAAATAAACAAATAAAAAGTCAATAAACAAAACATATATAAACAAATAATAAATAAACAAAAAACAATATATGAAAAATAAATAAAAAATAAACACAGAGAACATATAAATAAATAATTATATAACAATCTACTCTACAAATAGTTTAGTTTATACATGGTGCCGTAAGAGTGCAGCACAATAAAGCTTATGTGCATTTAAAACATTTTTTTTAATTCACCGATTTTCCACCATACACCCTCTCCCCTTAATATTAATTACTGAAGCACAATAAACGTATTAAATTTCGGATATAACAGCCTAAGGATGCCAATATGCAATAAGTAAATGTAAACAAACAAATAAAACAAGCAACGATGTGTAAACAGTTCTTAACAAAATCTTCCCTATAAAATGCAAGCTGTACGCTGTTCCATCGAAGACTTTCCATTAGCCGATTTTATTGAAAAATGAACGCAAATAAAACGAAAGCGGTCATAAATATTTATTCGTGTAACTCCTGGGAAATTCTCGTGGAATAAAATTCCTCCTGAAGCTATATGTAAGACTTTAAAGGAGACAGTTACGATTTCAAACAGGATCGGTGTAGAGCGAGTACAAAACACAAACAAAGTAAGACCCCGATTTGTCAACTGAATCCATTTAAGGAACAGTTCCGCACAGAGGGCTTCAAAGCTGCAGCTGTGCTTCTAAACAAGAGACTTTATTAAACGTGGCACCCCAGTCTGATAGAATAATCGCTTCATTTTGCTTTCTATGTAACGAAGTGACAAGAATTGACTTGCGACGTAAAGTGAATCGAACGTTTAAATATGCCATTCCTATCACAGCTGTACTTGCTTTGACTAGAGGCGAGAAGCAATTCGTGGTTGAGGTGAAAACAGGTGCTGGTTTCTTGTGAACGAATTGTGATTTTGCCTACATTTTAACCCTTCGGTACTCGCGTACTTTTCTGTAACGCAGCCGTGGCGAAAATGTGATCGTGCGCCGAGCCACTGTGTAACCTGCAACGTGCATAGCACCTATGGAGGGAGGCGGACACCCGAAGGGGAAGTGAAGCAACTGTCTGACTTATTAACGGATTTAATTTTCCTTACATCAAGCACTTAAATATAATTTTATACAGTATATGGTTACAAACAAATGTTTAGTACGTGTAACGAAGAATGAAATGAACAAGAAAACATAGGACACATTATCACAACCTAAAATTAACTGTCTTCAGAATGTCTCTGCGACAGAGTTTCAAAATCAGGAATTATGTCACTTACTGCCAGTCGTAGTTGATCACGAAGGTATTTGTCTGTCAGTCGTGACCTAAATTTGGTTTTTACTATTTTCATGGCGACCTTTGAGGAGGCCGAGACGTAGATGGGAAGATAATACAAAAATGGATTTCAGGGAGGTGGGATATGATGATAGAGACTGGATTAATCTTGCTCAGGATAGGGACCAATGACGGGCTTATGTGAGGGCGGCAATGAACCTCCGGGTTCCTTAAAAGCCAGTAAGTAAGTAAGTACTATTTTCATGGTTGAAAATATTTTTTCACAAAAGTAAGTTGTAGGGAACATGGCTTCAACAGAGCAAGCGAAAGAACGAAGCTTCCGATATTTATTTTTTGGCAAAGATTTGAAAAGTTCAACATTTGTCAAGTCCTTACATCTAGCTTTCATTTAACATCACATTGTAAATCTGAGAGTTTAAATTGAAGATCTAACCGTAGCCTATTATTCGTACATCTGCTGAAAAAGGTCGCCGTACAGAGATGATGATGATGATGATGATGATGATGATGATGATGATGATGATGATGATGATGATGATGATGATAACAATAACACTTAACCTTTTAATGTTTCATCAGTAACATGTAGTATAATGCCGTTTTATGTTATACAAATCATACATTTAATATTCTCATCATATTGACAGCAAAAAAATGCGTCCTCCCATCCTACTTGGAACTTTCGTTTTTGTAGAGGTACATGGTTTCGAGAGAGACATTGCGACGATATGCCACTCGCAGGTCAGAGACAAATACAAATGGAACGGAGTTTGACTCCAGTAAATGAGAGGGTGGGGGTTAGGGGAGGTAGGAAGCAAGAGAAATGCACAGCTATCATTGCGCGCCACAATGTGCTCGTGAGTCACATTTTCGTCACGGCTGCTGTAACGTATTCAGTCGCGTGGCGGACAGTGTCACCCAAGTAATATTCATGCTTCAAAGGAAGAATTTGGGCATTCTTTTCAATATGAATTGTTACATAAATGTGTTACTACGGAGTACACACAGTTTATACATAAATAAATATAAAATAGTTTTGAAACAATAGTTAATTTATAATCATTAATTATAACATTATATATTTATATAAATGCATATTTATTTATATTTTCATTCATTTATTAACTCGCACTCATTCGTTAATACTTTACTTATACATTTACAATTTATTTACTTATTCATTTAGTTATTTATTTATTATTTACTTATTTATTATTTTTGTACACTCATTCATATATTTACATTTACATTCATTTATACGTTTATTTATTTCTACATTAACTCATTCGGTAACTCCCTCGTTTGTTCCTTTCATTGCGTTTATTTAGTTTATTTCTTTATTTATTAACTCACTTATTCTTTACTCATTTGCTTATGTATTAATTTATTTACTCATTTATTTGCTTATTTATTTACTTATATATGTATTTATTTACTTATTTGTTTATTTCTTTATTTATTAACTCACTTATTCTTTACTCATTTGCTTATGTATTAATTTATTTACTCATTTATTTGCTTATTTATTTACTTATATATGTATTTATTTACTTATTTGTTTATTTATTTATTTATTTACTTATTAATTTATTTCCTTTCTTTTTATTTACTTATGTATGTATTATGTACTTATTTATTTGCTAACACTTTTAATCTGTCTTTGTAATTGTCTGGTAATTGTATATTTATTTTGATTTTATTTCAATATCTATCCATATAATTGTAGGCCATGTATTATATATTTGTATTTTGACGTTGTATATGGGCTGTATATTTGCTGAATGACATTAAATTATCCATCCATCCATCCATCCATCCATCCTTCCATCCATTTATTTACATAAGAATGTATTTATTTACTTATTTATTTCCTTATTTATATATTTAATTAATTATTTATTTGCTTATTTGTTTATTTGGCCATGTATGTACTTATTCACTCATTTATTTGATTATTAATTTATTTACTTATTCATTTATTTGCGTATTTATTTATTTACTTAACTATGTATTTAAATGCTTATTTGTTTATTTCGTTATTAATTTATTTACTTATGTATGTATTTACATATTTGTTTATTTCCTTATTTACTTATCTATTTATTTACTTATGTATTTACTTGTTTGTTTATTTGCTTATTTGTTTATTTATGTATATATTAATTTCTTATGTATTTAGTTATTAATTAATTAATTTATTTATTTATTTATTATGTATGTATATATTTATTTACATATTTGTTTACGTCTCCATTTTTTATTTATTTATTTATTTATTTATTTACTTCTTCACTTATTTACAAGTTTATATATATATATTTATTTATTTATTTATTTATTTCAGTAAAGTTAACCTCAGCTGCCATACCACCATAAATACAAATACGAAAAAACAAATGCAAAGAAAAAAATAAATAAGGAAAGGACAGAAAGTACAAATTCAGTTCACGAGTGAAAAATTTGGCAATTCCTTTTCATGTCATAAATTGAAACCTCCCTAACCCATTATCTCCTGTCTTAATTGCTTCATGAGTGATGTCTTATTGGGGTTCAAACCTGTCTACTGACAGTTGACTAAATAGCAACAGTAATTGAAAGCTGCACTTACTATAACTAAATTACTACTGAAACATGACTGTAAATAGCTTATTCTACAGTAATCTACAAAAAGAAGTCTTCTCTTTAAATTATTTCAGAGAATTCGAATTCTTTTACTTTTACCAGAAAGTCGTTCGCAAAGAAACATTTATTTATTTTATTGGGTTATTTTACGACGCTGCATCAACATCCAGGCCATTTAGCGTCTGAATGGAATGAAGGTGATAATGCCGGTGAAATGAGTCCGGGGTCCACCACCAAAAGTTACCCAGCATTTGCTCATATTGGGTTGAGGGAAAACCCCGGAAAAAACCTCAACCAGGTAACTTGCCCCGATCGGGATTCGAACCCGGGCCACCTGGCTTCGCAGCCAGACGCGCTGACCGTTACTCCACAGGTGTGGACGCAAAGAAACAAAGTGTTGTACATTTTTGCTCGTTACATTTCTAGGAATATGTGGAAAGGAATATATTACATTTTTTTTCCACCCTGTATATGCATACTACATACATTTTTGTTTAATCTTACTTAAACGAGTATATTATTCGCCTTGTCTAAGATCCATATTATACGAAGTCGATAAGCGTTAAAACAAGTGACTGCCACGATTGAAAACTACAGTCAACTGTTTCTCGACCTAGCAACTGCACGCAACTGCAGGAAAGGGCGGTTCTGCTAATGCATTGCTCGCAGAATTTCATGGCCTGCAACCAATGTTTCATTATCTCATTAAAAGCTGGTAACGAGACATTTTGACGAACAAACCACACTCATTTTTCGAAAGAGCATTGCAATAGTAAAACAGAATCCTTTTAACATAACCACAAAGCAATTAATTATAACGTGAAAAGTTTATGCTATTGACTTTCTAGAAATCCGGAAAGATTTTCTCTTAATACAGTGACGTCGTCCAATTGCGTTACGTCACGCAAGCGAAAGAGCAGTGGTATTCCCCTCACGCTGAGAAAGTGTAAAGTAAATATAAAAGCTTAACAAAATACTCAGTTGCATTTATAGTTTAATAAAAAGAATAATACTTTTAGAGAAATGAATTGAATGATAAATGCGGGGAGTAAAAAGACAGAAATAGTTAATTTAACATAGTTTAATTTTATTCTGAAGTATTTAAGGGTTAGGTACAGCTTACAGCAGTAAAAGTTTTGGAAACATTCAACATTTTTTTATGCTCGACCATGCCGAAATGTAGTAATTATACACCTGGTAGTAGCCCTTTAATGCACCTCATTAAAATACATCTATTCATTATAATTCAGTTGTTCAGCCAATGAGAAATCACCATTGTACGATTATAAAACCGCAAGTATCGATTATTCTCGGATATGCAATCGAAAGACAATTAGCGAAAAGTCACGGAGGCTGGAAATCCAATACTGTCGCAGAAGGTTATGTTCTGCTACTATAATAATTAGCGTTAATTGTAAATACTATTCAAATAAATTCAATTTGTCATCTCGTTTTTCAATTCTAAATCAATTTCCAGGTTATATCAAGACTAATCTTCATGTTATTATTCTCTATATTATATCAAGGTCAATGACATTCGTGCCTCGGAAAAAATCAATACTTTCGCGTCTGCGCACATCTCACAATTCAGGTCAGTTCGCTCCTCACATAAACATAACATGAATACTTCTGAATAATTTCAAGTTAGAAATATGGTCGAGCATAAAAAGTCGTATGAAACTTGCCTATAATGGTAATTAAGACGCTCGTATGAAAATTATGAAACTCGCTTGCGCTCGTTTCATAAACATACTCGCGTCTTAATTACTACCATTATAGGCTCGTTGCATAACGTACTATTCCTCCATTACTGTATATTGTACAATAAAGAAAATTGGTACGTGTAAAACACTGTTCTTCTGCCACATGAAAAAAAAAATATTTTTTACACTTTAAAAATGTTATAATATATATATGTTTTTTTTTTTTTTTTCAAAATTCAAAATGTGCAGTTCACTGTGCAGTGATGAAGCATTTCCCTCATAACTCATAAACTTGTTAACTTTTTCATGTTCTCTCTCTTTTATTTTATTGCTGAAACTCGTGTTTACAATATCATGCTCTTTCAACTACATTCCTTAATAAATAATATATATTTTTTTTATTTTGTGTTAGAAGAAAATACTGATATTTCATCATTTTGTAAAATGAATTTATTTTTTATCAGACAATCTATGAAAGATAGAGAAGTAATCTTGCATCTTATTGTAGATATGACATGCATTAATACACACTAGAAATTTCGTCACAGAATGTTGGATAGTTTTTAAGTTATGTGGGAAACGCTTCATCACTGCACAGTGAACTGAATTATGAAAAAAACAAAATGTAAATAATTTTTTCAATTGTAAAAATATTTTTTTTCGTATAGCAGAAGCAGAGTGTTTTACACATAGTCCTACTAATTTTTATTAGTATACTAGATACAGTAATGGAGGAAAAAAATGTTGAATATTTCCAAAATGTTACTTCTGTAAGCTGTACCTAACCCCTCAACTGTGACATTAATTTCTAAACGAATCGAATTCTCAGTAATGACATATTTTTATTATTCATTACAGTTTCAAAAAACTCATTGGCGTCATATTGATGTGTGAATCGTTTCGACCATCAATTGCATTGTTGTCTGGAGACTAGGCCGCATGGAATGAGGAAGCGATTATGAAGTAGTTAACGAGAAGGCTCCGCCTTGTTAAAATTAAAATGCTGGGAGTATGAAGACAGAAATATTTAATTAAAATAGTCTAATTTTAGTCTATAGTCTAATTTTAGTCTAAAGCACTCAACTCTGGTATTAATTTCTAAATGAATCCAATTCTCTGTAATAACATACATTCATTACAATTCAAACAACTCATTGGCGTCATATTGATGTGTGAATCGTTTCGACCATCAATTGCATTGTTGTCTGGAGACTAGGCCGTATGGAATGAGGAAGTGATTATGAAGTAGTTAACTTAAAATTAAAATGCTGGGAGTATAAAGACAGAAATAGTTAATTAAAATAGTCTAATTTTAGTCTAAAGCACTCAACTCTGGTATTAATTTCCAAATGAATCCAATTATCTGTAATAACATATTATTATTCATTACAATTTCAACCAATTCATTCGCGTCATATTGATGTGTGAATCGTTTCGATTATCAATTGCATTGTTGTCTGGAGACTAGGCCTCATGGAATGTGAAAGCGATTATGAAGTAGTTAACGAGAAGGCTTCGTCTTTTTAAAATCAAAATTCTGGGATTATAAAAACAGAAACAGTTAATTTATCAAAGTCTAAAGCACTCGACTATGGTATTAATTTCCAAATGAATCTAATTCTATGTAGTAACATTCATTACAATTTCAAACAACTCACTGGCGTCATATTGATGTGTGAATCGTTTCGACTATCAATTGCATTGTTGTCTGCAGTCTTGGCCGCATGGAATGAGGAAGCGATTATGAAGTAGTTAACGAGAAGATTCCGTCTTGTTGAATTTAAATGCGGGGAGTAAAAAGACGGAAATTAAAATAAATACCAAACTTTTATTTCAAATCCAAAACGTCTTCACAATCCCAACCATGTTCAGAATAACAATCATGACTAGTATAAATACGTTTCATGGAATTACATAGACTAAACGAATTCTCAATCATTTTTTTTACAGTTAACGTTCAAAACCATCTCTTGACAAAATGTAATATGACTAAAGAAAATTAAAACAGTATCTACTGGAAGTCAGGATGTTCTTATTGGTACAACATTTCATACTGAAGATCACATTTTCAGGACATAGGCTACGATACGGTATAAAACATCGCCACAGTTTTTTTTCATACTTCTAGTATGCAAATATGACCGGGCTCAGTTAATGCACCGAGCGCTAGTAGCAATTGGAAGAGAATCTCTGCCACTGTTTTCTTCTCTTCCGTAACAGCTGAAGTGAAGTTCTATGAGGAAAGAGCTCATTACGTGTCAGCACAAATGTTATGAATGGCTTTACAAAACGTTCCTCGGGAAGCATAGCATGCCATATAAACTAATTTATGGAGAATGAATTATTTTTTTCAAAACAAACTACTAAATACTTGCTACTTTAAACAACAAAAATATATTTGTTATTTCTCTCTTGATTCTATGACTACTTTTTCAGAGGGGAAATTGTATTTAAGTTAAGAGAACTATAATTTATACCCCAGTGGTCCTTTTAATTAATTTAAGAGATTAGGTACAGCTTACAGCAGTATTATTTTTGGAAATATTCAACATTTTTTTCCTCCATTACTGTATCTTGTACAATAATGAAAACTGGTAGGTATAAAACACTGTCCTTCTGCTATATGAAAATAGTAATATGCGTTACAAGAGCGGTATGTTGACGTTTTCATGTTCGAGGAAAAGACTGAAAAAGCGAAACGTAGTTGAGCTTTTTTAATTTCCGAGAACATGAAAACAAACATACCGCTCGTGTATCGTACATTATTTTGTGCGAAGATCGTTTATTACATACCTGAAAGAGGAATTTCTAATTAGTTGCAATGAAATCTCCATCTTGGTTTCTGTTCAATGACGGCAACTTTGGAAAACAAATATATCTATCTTCAACATCGTTCCTATAAAATGTTTTCTGTGTTTACTATACTGCAGCAGGCCGTGATATACGTCTGTCTTTTTTTCCCCCAGACTATGATGAGTCTGGAATCTTGTTGATTTTTTCACGGCTTCCTTGATGTTACTTTCATTACAAATGCAGTAACTTTAGTGGAGTTGTAGAGTTTACTTAATTTTTGCAAATATTTAAAAACAATAATTAACAGTGCAATTTAGGTGAAATTGCAGTGGTAAGTTTCCAATTTATAATTATTACTATATTGAACGTCTTTAAAAATAATATGTTAAAACCCTAAACCAGTAAAATGAATATGACGCTTAAGCGGTAAGAAGAGGGAAATTGTTATGTGTGTTACGTTGGGAATACTGAATGTGGTATTTCACACATACCGCTTATTGGTTTTGTGCGGAAAGCAAGCAAATACACACGATCTCGCACAACAAATATTTTTACTATTTAAAAAAGTTATATATATATATATATTTTTTTTTTTCAAAAGTCATAGCAGTGGTAGTTCACTGTGCAGTGATGAAGCGTTTCCCTCATAACTCATAAACTTGTTAACTTTTTCATGTTCTCTCTCTTTTATTTTATTTCTGAAACTCATGTTTACAATATCATGCTTTTTCAACTACATTCCTTAATAAATAATATTTTTTTTTTATTTCGTGTTATAAGAAAATACTGATATTTGACCATTTTTAAAAATGAGTTTATTTTTTATCGGACAATCTATCAAAGATAGACAAGTGATCTTGCATAATATTGTAGATATGACATGCATAAATACACACACAAAATGTTATGACAGAATGTTGGATAGTTTTAGAGTTATGTGGGAAAAGCTTAATCACTGCACAGTGAACTGAATTAAAAAAAAAAAATGTAAATATTTTTTTTTAAATCGTAAAAATATTTTTTTTCATATAACAGAAGGACAGTACCTTACACATACTAATTTTCATTATGGTACAAGGTACAGTAATGGAGGAAAAAAATGTTGAATATTTCCAAAATAATACTGCTGTAAGCTGTACCTACCCCCTTAATATTCATTTTCTGTTGATGTCATATTTATCTCCTTGTAATATTTATTGTATTATTTCTATCCGTCCTGACATTGGCGACAGACCCATAGGTATGCAAGGAAAAGGAATCCTCACAGAAATCCACAGCGGAGCAGAGTTTGTGGTGAGCTTACAGTGGCAGTATTACAGTTTCTCGTTGGGCTACCCGTTTTCGTGTCAGCTTACACGAAGATGCAAGACCAGGAAGGCCAAAAACATCAACACATGAACAAAGTGTGAAACTTGTGGTACATGTTCTTTAAGAAGATCGTCGAGCGACGTGTGAAGAACTTTCAGAAGCTAAAGAGATTTCACCAAATTCAATATTCCGTATTTTGACAAAGAATTTGAAGAAGAGAAACATTTCTACGCGATGGGTCCCTTACTACTTGACTGCTGAACAGAAATAGAAACGCCTGGACATTGCAAGCTTGCTGACAGCACCGTCACGAAAACGAGTAGCCTAACGAGAAACTGTATTTCGGTCCACTGTGAGTTCACCACAAACTCCACTCAAAGCATTGTGGAAGTGTGGATTTCTGTGGGGGAGTTTTGCCACGTAAAGATTCGTCACAGTACCCGAGACACGTGCAGGCTCCATTTCTAGCTCTCGTTACCTAAACACAGAGTATGCTATGGACGAAACGAACACACCTGCTTTTTCCTTAATCCTTCAACTGAAACTGACGTAATTTTCATTGGTGTTGCGTCATCCACTTCACAATTCTGCCAAACTGTGCATTATTTATTAAATTACCTCCGTACATGAGCCAAAAAATATAGAAGTTGTAAATACATATCAAAGCTTTGTTTAAAATAACAGCAGGCAGAAAAACATGATGATGAATTTAAAAAAGAAGGCGAAAATATATGACTGTTAAGGTTATTTTCTATTTACTTATTCACTGCTCCGGCTGAAAACGTCGGAAAGATTAAAAGTTTACATGCATCTTTCTCCAAGCTTGACTTCCACCGACTGAAGGAACTGGTAGTCGTAGCAAGTTTCCCGAGACGTAAAATAGGAAGCAATAAGTGGAAAAAAAAGCAAATAACAATGGAATTGGTCAGTACAGTGGCAGGAATCGAACCTTTATTGAATATTACCTCAGAAATAAAGTTTTTAAGCACGTGTCAAATATTGTGAATGGCAATTAATCTTTAACAGCTCTTCTCACATCGAGAACTTTCACATGGTTACAGAAGGCATTCAGTCAGCATTTTCTTGTACGCCCTGTACTTTAGTACATTATTACTCGAAACTTTGTCAACTTGTGTCTTGATTAAATGTTGCTAAGTTACGTCGCAACTTCCGAACTTGTTCTAGCAGCATCGGAAGGATGTTTCTGGTTCCTCACTGCAACTTCTTGTGTAGTGACGTAGTAAGACATGTAATTAATATGTCCCTTCAATCATCAACCTACTGCTCACGCTGCTGCAAAAACCAGTACAGCGGGAAAGAATAGCCTATCTCTGTAACGCTTCATGCCGAGTACACAAAACAAGTATCGTTATGCTATGAAAATTTATTTATTCCTTAGTTCATTCGTGCAGGGGATTATATGTTTATTCATTTAATTATTTATTTATTTACTAATTTATTCTTTTATTTATAATCTTTATTTATTTATTTACGATTTATTTAACTATCTATTTTTTATATCTTATATATTGATTGACAGATTTATTTATTTATTTATTTATTTATTTATTTATTTATTTATTTATTTATTTATTTTCTTGCTAATTAATTTACTTACTTATTTACTCGCTTATTTACATATTTGTTACTTTTTCATTTGTTATTTATCATTTGCTAATTTAGTTATTTATTTATTTGTTTAATTATTTATTTACTTTTATTTAATTAGGCTAATTATTTACTTATTTATTTATTTCTTTAATTATTTAATTTACCTATTTCTTTGTATATTTTTTATTCATTTATATATATATTTATCTCTTCATTATTTCTCTATTTATTCGCTTATTTATTTCTTTATTTACCTCTTTATTTATTCACTTTTTATTTATTTAGACAACTTATTGATTCATTTATTTACTTCTTTGCTTATTTATATACTTATTTATTTATTTACGAATTTACCTATTTGTTTGTATATTTGTTTATTAATTTATATATATATATGTATTTATCTGTTCATTATTTCTTTCTTTATTTACTTATTTATTTCTTTATTTATCTGTTTATCTATTTACTTTTCATTTAATTAGACTAGAATATTTATTTATTAACTTCTTTGTTTATTTATATACTTATTTATTTGTTTATTTAATTATTTATTTAGTAATTTACCTATTTCTTTGTATATTTGTTTATTAATTTATATATATATATATATATATATATTTATATGTTCATTATTTCTTTATTTATTTACTTATTTATTTCTGTATTTATTTGTTTATTTATTTAACTATTTATTTAGTAATTTACCTATTTGTTTGTATATCTGTTTATTAATTTATATATATATATTTATCTGTTCATTATTTCTTTATTTATTTACTTAGTTATTTCTTTATTTATTTGTTTATTTGCTTTTTATTTAGTTAGGCTACTTATTTATTTATTTACTTTTTTGTTTATTTATATACTTATTTATTTATTTACTAATTTACCTATTTGTTTGTATATTTGGTTATTAATATATATATATATATATATTTATCTGTTCATTATTTCTTTATTTATTTACTTATTAATATCACTATCAGTCACATATCGAGCGGAGACAGCGATTTCTCAGAGCTTGATTTTCGAACTACAGTCACAGTTGGAACCGGAGGCAAACATGTCACAGCGACAAAATCACAGCTCTTCAATTCTCACCCTACCACTACACGTTACATGGACAATTAAGGGTCTTCCCCGGTGAGGGATCAGCTCGAAGCAGAGATCACCTCCTAAAGACTAAACGAACACATAAATAGACAACGAATTGAACCTTCGAGATAGATGAAAAATAAATTCCAAACCGGCATATTTACAGCCCATAACGTTCGCTTTCGTATTCTGTCACATGACAAGCTATTTATCTTGACTGATGACAAAGTTATGATAGATAGGATCGTGAATTGTTAAGTCTTAACAGCAGCAATGCAACTTCATTAGTATATAAAATGTCTTTCTCTGAATTTAATTGATCCTCTGGGTAGGGAGGTAAGAGAATGTTGAGGTTTTATTTCCATACACGCCATTCACCACAAACAATGGAACTGGATTCTACCGCATGTTTGCTTAAAACAAACCAAGCAGTGTTTGCCTTTCTCACATTCAGAGTTCTTAATGAGGCATAGCGCCCATTAATTGGGGCTAAATGAGTACAGAAGTTCAACTGCAAAAAGTTAAGTTGCCAGTAGCGACTAACAAAATATAATTAATGAATGTAAATCAACTTGCAATGTGAGTTCATTTTTATTTTACATTTCACACAGCACAGTTCTCGAAATGACGATCTTATCAAGTGGAAAAAAGTTCAACGTGAGATGTCTTGAAATTATGACATAGTAGGAATACGTCAGAGTTTCTTCTTTGCTTGTAACCACGAACGAAATTTGATAGAAACCCATTAAAATTGAAACACGACATTGAGATAGACTTCAACTTATTCCCTACAACAGATAATCTAGGTTTATCTTTAAAGCTTAGATCAGTCATGTCAATTGATGCCCATATGCGCAAGCGCGCTTTAGAGCTCAGGAGAGCCTGAGGCCTTTACAGTGGAAAGGAAAGAGACAGACGAAAGAGGTGGTATATGCCGCTTGGTCGAGCTATATACAGAGATGGCCAGCACTGATTCAATAGATAAAGGGAAGAGAACTTATTAAAACTGTATCCATGGTAATTTTTAGATTTGCCTGAGAAGTATAAGCGCATTCTATGAATGTAAGTTTTAATTGTAATGCACATTTTTCACAAGTTTGATTTTTTATTCAAAAGACAAATTTTCTTAACTTCTTCTATAGAAAAGTGAAATTTTCAGATATAGGCCTATTTATATAGTAGCCTTACAGAATGTTTTCGTAAATCTAATATACCGTATATACGTATTACTGAAGATAGTGTATTGAAAATTTTGAAAATATTCGCATGGAAATTGTTTGTAAGGAAATGAATTAACAAAGCAACTACTGTTACATCATAAGCAAAAGATACGTGCCCATGTGTTGTAAAAATGTCAGCTCTGTAGCTTCAGCAGATTTCGAGAAAATAATTTAATATTCTGATGATAGGAAGTTGCTCACAAATATCACCTTAAAAGCATAATGCGATAAGAGTTTTGTTATGGTATATTAGTTATACTTAAAACATATACAGCACCTAGGTAACTTTGCTTTGTACTGTAATATTGTTTATGCTCGACCATGCCGAAACGTAGTACCTGGTAGCAGACCTTTAATGCATGTCATTAAAGTACACCTACTCATTAAAGACCAGGTCTTTCAGCCAATGACGACTCAGGTTACAACTGTTCAGCCAATGACAGGTCAGCTTTCTACCGTTATAAAACCGCAAGTATCGATTATTCTCGGATATGCAATCGAAAGAGAATTAGCGAAAAGTCACGGAGGCTGGAAATCCAATAGTGTCGCAGAAGGTTATGTTCTGTTACTATAATAATTAGCGTTAATTGTAAATAATATTCAAATAAATTCAATTTGTCATCTCGTTTTTCAATGTCTAATTTAATTTCAATGTTATCTCTGTAGGTTCTTATGGCCTAGCAAGGTTAATGTGGACATCTGTTCCTCGGAAAAAATCAATATTTTCGCGTCTGCGCAGATATCACAACTTATGGAACATTGCTGAAGGTCAGATACAATTAAAATTAATAATATCAAGTTAGAAATATGGTCGAGCATAAATAGTCGTATAAAACTCGCCTATAATGGTAATTAAGAAGCTCGTATGAAAATTATGAAACTCGCTTGCGCTCTTTCATAAATATCCATCCTCACTTCTTAATTACCTCGTTGCATAATGTACTATTTGATTAGTTTATCGATTACTTTTATAAGGCTAAAGATACCATCAATATCAATTCCAACTTATCATGTCATACTCAATCTCTCTCTCTCTCTCTCTTTTTTTTTTTTTTTTTTTTTTTTTGGAATATTACTTTCTTTATGATTGATGTATTTCATCCATTCAGTACAGTATAGTTATTTATTTATTTATTTTCCCTATAAACATTAATATTAATAATCTTCCTTAACATATTGCATGTACAATAGATCAGTAACATACATTTTCTATAAATATACAACAAGGTTATATAGTAAAATTTATATTCTGGGAATAATACGTTAATTAAATAGTTAAATATCGCTGCAATTGAAAAGTAATGGGAATAAATTTGAATAAGGGACAAAAAAAAATTCCTTCCCAGGCAGGATTCGAAACACGAATGTCGAAGTTACCAGTCTGTCGTGCTATGGAGTGAACAAGGGTCTAAAATCAGCTACAAGGGTCGGTCCGGTTTCTTTTTGCCACTACTGTACAAATAATAATGTATTCATTATACAGACATATTATAAGATATGAATACAACCGATTTCTTTGGTATTAGGTATAAGCGATGCTGAAAACTTGCATTTTCTTTAAAATCTGTAAAAGAATTTTTACATTCCGATACTTACTTCCCTTCGTTACCAGTAGTTTTGGAACAATTGTAAACAGAGTGCGGTGTTCTGCAGCCCGCGAGTGAAAACTGAACATAGCTTTATAAAAGGCACTTAAACGCGAAACAGTTCATGGTTACTCCTCAAATAACAACAAATAAAAACTTAAAATCTGCTTCTTAAATCTTCTTTCTTACTTTCTACCCACCTGTCTTCTTTCCACGTCTCAATCTCAATCTCATAAAAGCCCTAAATATCCAACATTCTAATAACACTGCACTCACAAGCACTCACGGTCGAAGAGGGCATTGTAATGTAAGACCCTAAAACGACCGCTGGCTCTGAATCAACTCTGACACCGCGACAGAAGTAACCTTCAGGGCAATTAAAGTGGTAGCAACAGTAGCTTGTTTAATAAAGAATGATCTACACCCCGCCGCTCCAGAACTAGGTCATGTTTCATCCTCTACTCAGAGAGTGGATCATGCCAAGCACAGCAGCTGGATCAGCGAATATGAAAGGAGTAGTTAGTTATACTTTCCTTGTTATTCCTTCAAGAACCGAAAGCACAGAATTCAAATGTTATTACTACTCAGACCTAAAGCAAGCGCACTGAAGATTCTGTACAGGCCGCGACTGTTAGACAGTAAGGTTGAAGAAATATTTCTGGACAGATCTTCTCTACTGCTGTAATTTTTTCTCTTTCTCTCACACTTCCTTTCATTTATATTTTTCCTTTCTTTTCTCTCCTGTCTCCCTTCTCTCTCACCCATCTCTATTTCCTCTCTCTCACCTTTTTTCCTCTCCTCACTTTTCCCTTCTCTCTCACCCCTTTCTCTCTCCTCTCTCTTCTCTCTCTCACCCCTTTCTCCTATGTCTTCTCTCCTTCATCCCTTCCTCTCTCCTCTCTCTTCCCTTCTCTCTCCTCTCTCGCCCCTCTCTTCTCTCTACCCCTTTCTCTCTCCGCTCTCTCACCCCTTTTTCTCTCCTATGTCTTCTCTCTCAACCCTTTCTCCTCTCTCTTCCCTTCTCTCTCGCCCCTTTCTCTCTCCTATGTCTTCTCTCTCACCCCTTTCTCCCTCCTCTCTCTTCCCTTCTCTCTTCTCTCACCCCTTTCTCCTCTCTCTCACCCCTTTCTGCTCTCTCTTTCCTTCTACCTCACCCCTTTCTCTCTCCTCTCTCTCACCCCTTTTTCTCTCCTATGTCTTCTCTCTCTCAACCCTTTCTCCTCTCTCTTCCCTTCTCTCTCCTCTCTCTCGCCCCTTTCTCTCTCCTATGTCTTCTCTCTCACCCCTTTCTCTCTCCTCTCTCTTCCCTTCTCTCTTCTCTCTCTCCTCTCTCACCCATTTCTCCTCTCTCTCACCCCTTTCTCCTCTCTCTTTCCTTCTACCTCACCACTTTCTCTCTCCTCTCTCTCACCCCTTTCTCCTCTCTCTTCCCTTCTCTCTCATCCCTTTAACTCTCCTCTCTCTCGCCCTTTTCTCCTCTCTCTTTCCTTCTCTCTCACCCCTTTAACTCTCCTCTCTCTCTCGCCCCTTTCTCTCTCCACTCTCTTCCCTTCTCTCTCACCCCTTTCTCTCTCTTCTCTCTTCGCTCTCTGACTCCTTTCTTCCTCTCTCTTCCCTTCTCTCTACCCCTCTCTCTCTCGTCTCACTTCCTTTTCTCTCTCTCACCGCCTTCTATCTTCTCTCTCTTCCTTGTCCGTCTCCAGATGCATTAGTTAAGGAACAATGGAGGCAAAGAAATAAATGAACAACATGATAATTTGGTTGAGGAAAAACTACAACACTGTAGAAAGTCATATGCTGGCTGGCTGGCTGGCTGGATGGATGGATGGATGGATGGATGGATGGATGGATGGATGGATGGATGGATGGATCGTTGGATCGTGATGAATTTCGGGTACTATGATAGGTACCGAAACCGGTTATGAAAGCCAGCTATAACGGCTGGAGGGATCACCACACGATGCCCCAAGTTCTGGTTGGATGATCGTTCATCCATACTGAGGCATGTGGTCGTAAGGCCAGCAGTTGACCTTTGCCCTTCACAGGTTGTCGCGCCACGTATTATAAGATAAACTTTAAATCTAATTTATATTTGAGAAAAGAATGACTGTATAAATATGATTTATCTACTTTGATAGCCGAAAACAATGGAAGTAAATTATGTGTGATAAACTGACGTAGAATGTCATCTTCACGTTGTTATACAGTAGGTCTAGAGTTCCTATCTTTTGTTGTAAACCACAAAGGAGACAACGAAAAGGATGCTTTTCCCTTTATGAAGTTTTATATAATACATACAAATGCGTTTCTTTCTTTCTTTCAGTCTACGAACAGCAATGGCAGACAGCGTCTACTATTTCATCTATGAACTGCGATGGTACGTGGCTGCAGTGACCCGATACGATCCGTAACAGGTTGTGCATCAATACTGTACCCTATTACAACTGTATAATACAAACACGACGTGATACCAAAAAACAAAGAACAAACGCTACAATTTCTAGCTGCAGATAGGGTTGCTACTAGTTACAATTTTAGAGAGAGTCTGTCCCATTTTAAGTAATATTCCACCGAATTTAAATAACATTAAAATAATGAACTTGAGAAATATTGTCATTCAGGCAACGGTTGGCAAAATTCGAACCATCTGCCACATATATTTTGAGGATTCAGTTTTGTCAAGAACTTTCAAAACGCCTTTTTCTTAGAGGTAATATTTTTTGACAATGTGTTTCGCTTCTAAGCCGACGATATACAGATTGCTTGCACGAAGAAAGTTAAGTTCATCTTCATTATTTGTAAGGTGGTATTTAGGGAACTTGGCAAAAAAACTAATGTTACTAAAATATTCTTCTGAAGTTCTGAAGTGTGTTATCATATTACCCTGCAATTTTTTATAATTGTAGTGTATTTTTGGTAACATAATGGAAGAAAAGAAAGCTATAAGAATAATGGCCGGTGTGCATAAAAGGACCTCATGTAAAAATATTTTCCGAAACTTAGAAATCTTGACTTTACCTTGTGAATACATTCTTTCCCTAATGATGCTGTATATTAAGAACCAAGATAAATTCAGTACTAATCAAGACATTCATCATTTTAATACAATACATAAATCAGATCTTCATCTACCCTCTGTTAGTCTAAGCTGTTTTAAAAAGGAGTTCGCTATTCATGTATAACAGTCTTCAATGCACTGCCTAATAATCTTAAAGATTTGAAGAACAACAAGAAAAGGTTCAGAAAAGAATTAACCAAATTTCTACATACTCATACCTTCTACACAATTGATGAATTGTTTATGCTTGTGAATTGAATTATTCTACTTAAATGACATGTACAATTTTATATAGCTCAACTAAAATATGTTTTTATTGTGACTTAATCTGTTTACTATGTATTGTATTTTTTGTTTAGCATAACTGATGAATTGTATGTACTGTAAATTGAATAGTATACTGTATAGGTCAACTGATGAATTGTTTAAGCTTATAAATTGAATTAATCTACTTCATATGAATTGTATAGCTTAACGAAAATAAGTTTGTAAATTGAACTAATTTGATTGTATATGTTTGTATAGTTTGGCTGATGAATTGTATATGTTCTTAAAATGATTACTAGTCTGTGTAGCTCTACTGATGAATTGTATATAGACCTACTGTAAATTGAATGGTAATATGTATAGCTCAACTGATGAATTGTTTATGATTATAAATTGAATTAATCTACTTGATATTAATTGCACAAATTTGTATAGCTTAATGAAAGTATGCTACTTTGTACTGTATATATTTGTATAGTTTTGGCCGATGAATTGTATATGCTTTAAATTGAATAGTAATCTATATAGCTCTATTGATAAATTGTTTGTGTTTCTAATTTGAAGTAGTTTGCATGATATGTATTATCAAGTTCTGTATATCACAACTGGTGAATTGTTTATGCCTTAAATTTAATTAAATTGTTTTGTATTATAATATAGCTCAACTTATGAATGATCGTTTGCGTTTGTAAATTTAATAATCTGATTGGCTATGTATTGTATACTTTCAGTAGAGCCATCGATGTAGCTCAGTCGGCAGACTCGCCGGGCCGCTGATCCGGAGCTGCGTTCGGGCTTGGGTTGGATCCCCCTTTGGACTTTGGTTTCTTCGGAGGTTTTCCCCAGCCGTGGGACTGAAGCCGGATGGTCTATGGCGAGTCCTTGGCATCAACCCCTTTGATTTGATTACCTGGTTGGGTTTTTCCGAGGTTTCCCCCACCGAAAAGGCAAATGCCGGGTAATATTTTGGCGAATCCTCGGACCTCATCTCATCTCACTACATCTCGCCAAAATGTAAAAAAATTGTACAAAATTGTAAAAATTGTAGAAAATTACTAAATTGTAAAACTATAAAAATTTGTAAAAATTGTAATTGTAATATTGTAAAATGTTGACATGTTCCACATCTTAAAGCTTCATTGCTCATGTAAGATCTATGGAATAAAATAAATGAATGAAATGAAAAAAACTTTTCTCAAGGAAATCCTAGTTTCTGGCTCCGTATAAATTCCAGTATTATTAATTTTTATCAACAGACTACGCTAGCAACAATATTCTGTTCTTCCTCCTCTACAACAATTAATCTAAAACGTTCGTTATACTGAAATTCTGCTTTAAATTTGAATTTTATTTATTACTAGCTGGGAACACCCGGCATTACCCGGGTTTTCATTTCTGCTTCTATTTTTAATTAAACTGGTTGTTAGACTTTTCGGAAATCTCGGAAACTGAACTATAGACAACTTCGTTCATGAAGATGAATCTTTACATAGCGTCACTTACATGAAATAATTAATGCCTAACAGGGTTAACTCAATTTAAAACAGCTATAGATCAGGCACCAAGAACAGAACATTGCATCATGAACCTTGCGTTTAACTGTTTATTTAATTAAATTATATATTCGTATATATTTTTATTTTTGTGTATTTATTTAATCTGGTGTAGTTAAGGCACTAGACCATCTCTTTTACATCACCAGAAATAAAATAATATAACAGAAAAAATTGAACTATAAACAAAGTAAAACCAACGAAAATATATACAGGCTATAGTCACGCGAACTTTAAATGACTAAGCATTGTCTTGAAGTTCAGAGAAACAAAAACACATCCCTTGGTCCCTATACACCCACATAGCGTTGACTCAATGTTCTACAGATCTCACATTTCAACTCTAGTGGCCAGTGACTGTTAAATTTCAAGTGCCTTGTATAGACGTGGACAAATTATTAGCAAAATTGGATATTTTTATTATATATTTTTACAAAGTATGATTCTTCAATTTAGACTACAGTTGACATCTTTGCGTATTTTCAAATTATTAGAAAAATCGAAGATTCGTATTGCATATTTTTACAAAATTTCACTCTTCAATTTAGACTACAATTGATATTTTTGCATATTTACAAATTATTAGCAAAAGTGAAGATTTTTTGTATATTTTTACAAAATTCGACTCTTAAATTTAGACTACAGGTGACATTTTGGATATTTCCAAATTATTAGCAAAAACTGAAGATTTTTATTATATATTTTTACAAAATTTGACTCTTCACTTTAGTCTGAATTTGACATTTTTGCATATTTACAAATTATTAGCAAAATTGAAGATTTTATTATATATATTATTTTTATAAAATTTGACTCTTCAATTTAGAACAGCCTACATTTGACATTTTTGCATATTTCGATCTACTGTAATGATAGAAATATGCAAAATTGTCAACCGTAGTCTAAATTGAAAAGTCAAATTTTGTAAATAGAATTATCATAAAAATCGTCAATTTTGTTAATACTTTGTCCACGTCTGTATTATTCGTGAGCGTTAGAGTATTAAAAAGCATTACAACCTTTCTGCCATCTCTTTTCCTCCCCACCGCAAATGTGATTTTGTTATAAAAACAATTATTTTCATGATCTCCATCATTTTCACTGCTATTAAACCACATATTTAATCAATTATATGTTGATATAACACTAATAATATTGTTTAGAGAGATTCTTCTATTAATAATATTAGTTCCCTGTCTTTCGCACAATTTTATATACAGAGTGAACCGTTCGTAATGTCATTAATTTCAGGGGGTTATTCTTTGAGATATTTCAAACAAAAAAGTTTATTAAAATCTTGTTCCTTTTTGCTTCCTTTTCGAGATATAAATTTTTGTATTTTTGTATTTTATTTATTTCCTAATAATTGTAACATAAAATATAGTATAAACAGAAAAAAACTTTAGCTCGCTTCTGAAAAAGTAGAACTCGTGCTCAGGGGCGGATTTCTGAATTTAAATTAAGAAGTACAGTATATAATACAATTTGTCTTATGTCTACTACACAATAAGAGTATATACATTTAAATTTACAATTTTTCATTATTTATAAAATCCATACATAACTTTTTAAATTTAATACTAGAATTATTAGAATTGACAAGATTAGGATATTTAAATATATATTTGTTATATATTCTTGGGCCTAACTTACTACTATGATTAAATACTGTAGCAGTGTTGTATTTTGGTTCAAACAATCTTAAAGAATTCATACCTTTTGTTTCATAACTATGAGAATACTTACTTACTTACTTACAAATGGCTTTTAAGGAACCCGAAGGTTCATTGCCGCCCTCACATAAGCCCGCCATCGGTCCCTATCCTGTGCAAGATTAAGCCAGTCTCTATCATCATACCCCACCTCCCTCAAATCCATTTTAATATTATCCTCCCATCTACGTCTCGGCCTCCCTAAAGGTCTTTTTCCCTCTGGTCTCCCAACTAACACTCTATATGCATTTCTGGATTCGCCCATACGTGCTACATGCCGTGCCCATCTCAAACGTCTGGATTTCAAGTTCCTAATTATGTCAGGTAATTCAAAATTATTTCGATTGTAGTGTAAGAATTTTATTAAAACTATATAATAAATTTGTCTTATTTTAAGAACATTAAAGTCCAAAAACAATTTTTGAGATGGAAAATCAATTGGTTTATGAAGACATATTTTAATTATTTTCTTCTGTAATAAATAAACTGGATTAAAATTGGTTTTAAATAAGCTACCCCATCCTATAATTTCATACATAATTACCGATTGAAATAAAGTTAAGTATATTGTGCGTAATAAACTTATTGATAAGTAATTCCTCAATAAAACAAAATAATATATTATTTTACATAATTTATTACAAAGGTAATTAATGTGTTGGTTCCATTTTGCTTTATATGAAAAATTTCACAGCGTGTTTTGGGAAAGCCATTGATTTAATTGCCAATGTGCCCAGTCTGTTTAATAGAGCAGTGTATTATAATACAGACGTGGACAAATTATTAGCAAAATTGGATATTTTTATTATATATTTTTACAAAGTATGATTCTTCAATTTAGACTACAGTTGACATCTTTGCGTATTTCCAAATTATTAGAAAAATCAAAAGATTTGTATTGCATATTTTTACAAAATTTCACTCTTCAATTTAGACTACAATTGATATTTTTGCATATTTACAAATTATTAGCAAAAGTGAAGATTTTTTGTATATTTTTACAAAATTCGACTCTTCAATTTAGACTACAGGTGACATTTTGGATATTTCCAAATTATTAGCAAAACTGAAGATTTTTATTATATATTTTTACAAAATTTGACTCTTCACTTTAGTCTGAATTTGACATTTTTGCATATTTCCAAATTATTAGCAAAATTGAAGATTTTATTATATATATTATTTTTATAAAATTTGACTCTTCAATTTAGAACAGCCTACATTTGATATTTTTGCATATTTCGATCTACTGTAATGATAGAAATATGCAAAATTGTCAACTGTAGTCTAAATTGAAAAGTCAAATTTTGTAAATAGAATTATCATAAAAATCGTCAATTTTGTTAATAATTTGTCCACGTCTGTAATAAATGTTTGAAAGAATTTTAATTTTGTGCTTTAAATTGTGCAGAAATTTCATCTGAACTAATGTAACTTTGAAAATTCCCTTTTTAGAAGGAAAATGCTCGTACTCGGGACAGTTCCAGTCACATAATACAATGCTAGAAGTTAAGTGACATTAAATTTTGGTGAAGGTTCAATATGTATGCGCCACTAGAAAATATTCGTAAAATACCTTGAAAATCATTATGATTTATTGCATGGACTAATGAAAATTCTATCTGGTCACTAGGAGAGCTAGACCTATGTGTCCACTCAGCTCTTCAAAAAAATACCTTACTTATATACGAAATTCGTCGTGCGTAAATGAAGAAGACCGCCATATTTTCTAAATGTGATGTAATACGAGGAAGGGAATAACGGTTTTTCGGTGTCACCAACTGTGGGGAACGGCATGCGAGAGCTGTGATATGAATCTAACCTCTCACATAATAATATACATGTTGCCGTCCCTGCTACGCAGAGTCGGGAGCCACCTAGTGGATGAAGCGGAAAGCATGCCAAGAATGGCGACTTGTTCGAACTACACTACTCATTATTTTGAAGTGCGTTTTGTGCAACAATCAATGTGTTAATGTAGTGAACAACCATATATAGTGCTATGAAAAGTTTAATGTGTTGTGGCAGTGATAAAATTGTGAAAAAAAATTCATTTAAAGTGGCGTGAACATATTGAACCTTCAATTAAAATGTTAAGTAGAAACTGGGAAATAAAACACTAGTTGAAAAAAAAATCCATGCGATAGAAGTTGAATAATTGATAGTTATAATTTAAAGAAATATGATAGGTATTTAATTCTCTTAGTGAAAATATTGTTATTATTACTTACTTACTTACTTACTTACTTACTGGCTTTTAAGCAATCCGGAGGTTCATTGCCGCCCTCACATAAGCCCGCCATCGGTCCCTATCCTGTGCAAGATTAAGCCAGTCTCTATCATCATACCCCACCTCCCTCAAATCCATTTTAATATTATCCTCCCATCTACGCCTCGGCCTCCCTAAAGGTCTTTTTCCCTCCAGTCTCCCAACTAACACTCTATATGCATTTCTGCATTCGCCCATACGTGCTACATGCCCTGCCCATCTCAAACGTCTGGATTTAATGTTCCTAATTATGTCAGGTGAAGAATACAATGCGTGCAGTTCTGTGTTGTGTAACTTTCTCCATTCTCCTGTAACTTCATCCCGCTTAGCTCCAAATATTTTCCTAAGCACCTTATTCTCAAACACCCTTAACCTATGTTCCTCTCTCAGAGTGAGAGTCCAAGTTTCACAGCCATATAGAAGAACCGGTAATATAACTGTTTTATAAATTCTAACTTTCAGATTTTTGGACAGCAGACTGGATGATAAGAGCTTCTCAACCGAATAATAACACGCATTTCCCATATTTATTCTGCGTTTAATTTCCTCCCGAGTGTCATTTACATTTGTTACTGTTGCTCCAAGATATTTGAATTTTTCCACCTCTTCGAAGGATAAATCTCCAATATTTATATTTCCATTTCGTACAATATTCCCGTCACGAGACATAATCATATACTTTGTCTTTTCGGGATTTACTTCCAAACCGATCGCTTTACTTGCTTCAAGTAAAATTTCCGTGTTTTCCCTTACCGTTTGTGTATTTTCTCCTAACATATTCACGTCATCTGCATAGACAAGAAGCTGATGTAGCCCGTTCAATTCCAAACCCTGCCTGTTATCCTGAACTTTCCTAATGGCATATTCTAAAGCGAAGTTAAAAAGTAAAGGTGATAGTGCATCTCCCTGCTTTAGCCCGCAGTGAATTGGAAAAGGATCAGATAGAAAATTATTATTATTAAGGTTACTTAATTCTGGAATTATTTTGATCAACTCAACAAATCTCGGTTCAAAATATGAAGAATGAATTTTCCTAGATTTCATATTGTATTTTGGTTTCAGCAAAGCCAAGTAACATATTTCACCCAGCGTTATGTTACGAAATATTTCGACGTAGTATGTCACCTTTATACTTAAGGATAGTGAGTAGTGATGCCTATGCGATTAAAGAATTTCAGTATAGAAGTTTAGTTGAATATTTCTAGGAATTTAGTGTTCAGATTAGAATAAAAACTTCCATGATTATACAATAAATCATTCTGAATTCAGTGGTATGAAACACAAGTAATTAGTTTCGCATATAAGTGCAAAAGAAAGGCCGTAACTGATAACCTGTTTTCCCGTTTTGCTAAATGTACTTCCATCTTCAGGTGCACATTACTTGCTACAATCTTCACTTATATACCTTGTATTTTTTAAAGTTATCAAGTGATGTATATTGTAAATTATAAAGCAAAATTTAGTGAAATATTCTACCCTCAGTGAAGCAGAAAAATAATATTGAACATTGATTAACAATTTTTGCCATTTATTTCAAAGCATATAATTTTTTTCTCATGTTATGTGTAAGATATTCATAAACCAATAGGTCTACTTTGTAGAACAAAGCCTGCAGATAATACTTTAAAAATTTCATATAAATAGATTTAGTAGTTTCAGAGAAAAATGCACTTAAGTTTGAAATACATCAAATTACTGAAAACTGCATTTAAAAAAAGGAATGTGTGAATTACATGAGCCGCCAAATTTCAAGAGGACATTCAAGGGGCTTACCTGCAGAGATACCCCCACAATATATATAATAGAGTATTGTTTAAATGAGTATCTTTTGAACTTTTTAAATCACAAAATAAAAGATCGGATTTTTGACCCCTAATCACTACCTAGTTCCCTTAACAGAGTCAATCTGTAAATTTGTTCAATATTATGAACACAAAATTGTAGAGAAAACAAATGCATAGATGTATTTACCTTATTAATGAAGTGTAATTGTGTCTTGGTTAATGCGTCAAATTAAATAAAACTTATTATTATTATTATTATTATTATTATTATTATTATTATTATTATTATTATTATTATTAGGTTGAAACTAGCGCTGAGTTAGTTCCGGTGATTTTAGAAGTGAAAATGATTTAATTTGCAAGGGATTTTTTTGTGGAGATAGATTTGAAAAGTTAAGGATTTCAGGGGGAAATATTTCAAGAAAATGAAATTGTTCGAAAATGTACTAAATTATGTGTGAAATGAGATGTGCGTGGTAATGGAACTGCAAACGCTCTGGTTTCTAGTGAAGGAAAAGAACTAAAACACAAGATACGATGTAATGTGAAGAAAGAAAGAATTGTATTAATTCAATAACCATTGCAATATAGTGAAACAGAATTGAAATAAATACACAGTTCTATAATGTAACTACGTTTGTTCGTCTACCATTACACTACCCAGTATTGACAACATCGCTAAACAAACATCAACAGGCTTTGATGAAAAGCCTTCACACATTCGTATATACTCGTACAAGGTTTAACAAAAGCCTTAACTAACCTAACTTCACCTGTTATAGATTCGTTATGCAAGGCATAGCTTGAGTTTACACTAACGTGAAACTTTCGCTAATGTCGCCTAAGTTATGTTGGTGTAACTGGTAAGAGAGTTGATGGTGCATAATGAAGAGAACCATGTCAGCGCTAGTTTAACAAAAAGCTCAAGAGGGTTAACTTGTAAATTTGCTCAACATCATGAACACAAAATTCTGAAAAAAAAAAAAAATAAAAAATAAAATAAAATAAACATATAGGCTTATTTATTTTACCTTATTGATAAATTGTAATTGTGTCTTGTTTAATATGTCAAATTAAGTCAAATTTAATTATTATTATTATTATTATTATTATTATTATTATTATTATTATTATTATTATTATCATTTTGTCAATGGTAAAGGGTTATGGTCCGTTGTTCTATAAGCACAACAAATAAATAACAGTGAAATAAACACAAATTTCCATAATGTAACTTTGTTTGTACGTGTGCCATCACGCTAGCCAGTACCGACAACATCACTAAACAAAAATCACCAGGCTGTGAAAATCCTAAACAGATTCGTATATGCAAGGCATAACAAAAGTCTAAACTAACCTAATCTGTCATAGATTTGTATATACAAATCACAACAAAAGCGTAAACTAACCTAACCTGTCACAGATTCGTGTAATATAGCGTAGCGTGAGTTTACACTAGCGTGAAACTTTCGTAATGTCGCCTAAGTTATGTTGTTGTAACTGGTAAGACAGTTGATGGTGCATAAGCTGAGTACGAAGAGAACTACATCAGCGCTAGTTTAACCAAAAAGTCAAGAGTTAAATTGTAAATTTGTTCAATATCATGAACTCATAACTCTGAAAAAATCAACCTTATAGGCCTATTTACCTTATTGGTGAATTGTAATTGTGTCTTGGTTAATGTAAAATTAAGTCAAATTTTATTATTATTATTATTATTATTATTATTATTATTATTATTATTATTATTATTATTATTTATTGTCTATTTAATCATTCGCCATCATCATCGAAGACATTTTGTCATCAGATTATTTGTATGATATTTGATGCAGTTCTCCAATGCTAGTAGCGTAGGTGATACTGGAAACATAACCTAAATGTGAGGAAAAAATTCGAATAGTCTCTAGGTGTAACTTCTGTGGACTAAGATATAGAACTGGGTCTGACCGGGATTTTAATTAAAACTTCATACTTAAACAGAAGCATTTGTTTCTTAGTTTAGTTGAAGAATCGCTACAAATAACGTTAAAAAAATAACCTTCACTTCATAACTTTCTCTCGGAAAACTTAACAGATCATATGATATATAACTAAACAGGACGATTTTAAAACTTAAAACATATAGCATATTTCATTACTGTGTATGAGTAACGTCCAAATATCTAATGTCATTTGTCGACAACTGAACACAAAAGTTAAAACATTTTATAATATTCACCATGGTTACGAACTAACCTACAAGACATATACAGATACTTCAAGAGAGCTATGTATAGACTTTACCTGTTTTCCAGGAAATGTTATATTCATTCTTCAAAACTTGATGTTCCGCAAAATTGATTTTAACACGCTAATTAGTAAATAGAATAATATAACACAAGCACTTATTATTACAAGAACGCACTCCACTTTTCTTAACGAGTCTAGAGAGACAAATTTTACTGCGTATAAAGGGCGAATATCTGTGATTGGCTGGAAGAGAGTCTCCGACATTTCCCCCCCACTCATTCGGAGCAACTAGGACCTGTAGAATGAAATGTAGACCACAGTGTGGTTCAAAACAATATTAAAGGGCGTTGAAATTAGTATATTATGCAACCGTAAGATTAGGTGCAATGTAATGGAATGGAAGACACGTTTGGAAAAATGAGATGCTTTCGAATGTTGTATATTTCCGAGATTATGTTTTGCACTTAACAAACGAGTGTCTGATAATATTTTTATACGATGATCATAGTTAGCATTTAAATAAATAAATAGATAAATAAATAACTGAATAGCTCAACAATTAAGTAATGAAATAAATAAAATAAAATAAATTAACGAATTCAATGAATTTAATTAATTAATTAATTACAATAAGTAAATAGATAACGAAATAAATACGTAAATAAATAAACACATACGTAACTAAATAAATAACAAATACACTTTATTTATTTAGTAAGCGAAATGAGTACAAATTCAAAAATAGGCTATACAACAAAAAATATTTTTACCCACTACTTCACAAGCTTGTGAATACCCTACCCAGTGACATCAGGGACTGTCGGGATTATTAGCGTTCAAAAGCAAACTTATTAAGTATTTTCTTACTGCGTGGAGTAGGTTTAATTTTTACTTAATTAATGAAACTAATATTTCTCTCTTCGTAACTTTTACAATAAACTGTCTAGCTTTTATTAATCAGTTAATCTTGTAATACTTTGATTTTTATTGTATTTGAAAATTTAATATTAATTGTAATTATAATTGTAATTGCATTCTTAATATTGTAGTTGTAATCCCCTGGTAGAGGGGAAGAGAAGGCCTTATGGCGTTATTTCTACTAGGTTAAATAAATAAATAAATAAATAAATAAATAAATAAAAGCCAGGCTCGTGTACGGTGTGGTCTTAGCCAATAATACAATATAAAACAAATAAAATAATTTACAATTCATTTTTATGTATCAATATGCCTGGTAAATTATTAATAAGTATTTAATGAATTTCAATCTTAAGGCATATAAACTTGCAAATGTTTATTTGCTATTTAATAACAATATATGAACGTTTTCGCCGTTTAGGGCATCTTCAGATATAACAAAACATATTATCTGGACCTATAATAACATATTATGCAAATAACAAGGAAAATAGAGAACAATATATGTGATACATGAAATTCATGAGCTTTATGTAGATATAACATGATACAGGATGAATATTGAGATAATCTTTGAATTTGAACTTAGACTGGACGAATATTTTATTTTATACATATAGCTCATGTTACAATTAATATACAATGTTTAAAATTTGTCAATGATGTTAATTTTAAAATTTACAATGATGATAATAAAATATTCAAAGTAATCATGGCTGAAAGTTGTCGTAAGTTACAAGATAGTATGCGTAGTTAATGTTCTTGTGTTTTGTAATTATTTCGCTTAGAGAGGCCGTTGGCATTTGAATGAATGTTGCTTGACGTTGATGACTATTTTACAATTGATATACAGTGATTAAATTAGTCAATGTTAAAATTTAAATTTTATAATGAAGATAATAAAATATTTAGAGTAATCATAGCTGAGAATTGTCGTAAGTTCAAGATAGTTTTCGTAGTTGATGTTGTGTGTTTTGTAATTGTTTCACTTAGAGGTCATTGACTTTGAAATGGCTACTCTGATGTGATGACATCCTATTACGTGTTCTCAGGTTTATGAAGTATATAAATGAAGAAGTTCTATAAATTTGTATGTACTGGTGTTGATGTGTTGGAGGTTTTAAATAGCAAATAAACATTTGCAAGTTTATATGCCTTAAGATTGAAATTCATTAAATACTTATTAATAAATAAAATAAGTTAATAAATTAAACAAAAATAACAAAGCAATAAATTTAATAAGTGAAATAAATTAATTAAATCCAATAAAAAATTAAATTAATTAATTAATAAAAAAAATTAATAAGTGAATTAATAAATAAGTAAATAAACGAATAAAGAAAGAAAACAAAGAAATAAAATATATAGATAGGCTAAATAAATAACTAAATAAACGAGTAAAATATAAAAAATAAATAACATTAATTACTAATTTGCAACCAATTAATTAAACAAATGAAGGAATTAATTAATTAATAAAATGAAGAATGAATGAATTAATTAAATTCAATAAATGAATAAGTAAATAAATAAATAAATAATTAAAATAAATACCTAAATTAATTAATTAACTGAATAAATGCAGTAAATAAATAAATAAAATGAAAAATTGAACAAATATATATAAATATAAATATATAAATAAATAGATAAATATTTAAATAAATTAATTAACAAATAAAAAAACAAATAAACAACATATATGAAGACATGAATAAATTGTATGTTTTATCTAGACATTGCTTACTTCAAAATACTGTGTATTCAAATTATAGCAACGTGTGATTAGTAAACTGGTCTACAAAAATAGGCTATTACATACAGCTAATTCTCAATGCATTAAAATTGCACTTTTCATATTTTTGCGTAATATGTAAAATAATTAAAAACTATCTTAATACAATTATTTTATATAACATTTAACTACGATAATCTTGAAAAATACAACTAATTTACTCTGAATAAGTGAAGTTTGGTTGTAATTTGCATGTGTTTGCTGTGGACATTTGCGAACTGGTCGTATGGGATCTTTAAGTGAGCCGATTTAACAAAAATGCGTTTTTATTTTTTTTTTAACATTATGTAGTTATTTACGCTACAAGGATTAAAAGTGAGATTTTACGGATAAGCTACGCTTCGGCCGAAATTTCGTGAAGACTTTCAATTCTTGCAACGTACAATATTTTATTTCATATTATGTCGAATTTAATTATTTTATTAAATGAATATTAACCGGTAGATAAAAGACACCCCTAAAATATGCTCAGAATGAACTGGCCCGTATGTATGGCTGAAGTCAGTGAACGAACTACGCTCGTTACGGGGCTATCCATGCAGGAACATTTACAACCATAGAGCAGTTATTTGTAATATTTCAACATACATATCTAGGTTGGCAACTCTGAGCTCAGTAACATAAACTTCCAATACTGGTGGCCGTTTGTTGCAACGACGAAAAAATACAATATCGTGCAAAAAATAAATTACTTTACGAAATGGCATCGTTTCAACGTTAAAAGGAAAATAATATTTCATTAACGTCCGTCCCATAATAATAATAATAATAATAATAATAATAATAATAATAATAATAATAATAATAATAATAATAATCATCATCATCATCATCATAATAATCATAATAATAATAATAATGATGAAAAATAATAATAATAATAATAATAATAATAATAATAATAATAAGACTTGCTTACTTACTGGCTTTTAAGGAACCCGGAGGTTCAATGCCGCCCTCACATAAGCCCGCAATCGGTCCCTATCCTGAGCAAGATTAATCCATTCTCTACCATCATATCACATCTCCCTCAAATCCATTTTAATATTATCTTTCCATCTACGTCTCGGCCTCCCCAAAGGTATTGTTCATTCCGGCATCCCAACTAACACTCTATATGCATTTCTGGATTCGCCCATACGTGCTACATGCCCTGCCCATCTCAAACGTCTGGATTTAATGTTCCTAATTATGTCAGGTGAAGAATACAATGCGTGCAGTTCTGTGTTGTGTAACTTTCTCCATTCTCCTGTAACTTCATCCCTCTCAGCCCCAAATATTTTCCTAAACAACTCATTCTCGAACACCCTTAACCTATGTTCCTCTATCAAAGTGAGAGTCCAAGTTTCACAAAACTTAAAGAACAACCGGTAACATAACTGTTTTATAAATTCTAACTTTCAGATTTTTTGACAGCAGACTGGATGATAAAAGCTTCTCAACCGAATAATAACAGGCATTTCCCATATTTATTCTGTGTTTAATTTCCTCCCGAGTATCATTTATATTTGTTACTGTTGCTCCAAGATATTTGAATTTCTCCACCTCTTCAAAAGATAAATTTCCAATTTGTATATTTCCATTTCGTACAATATTCTCGTCATGAGGCATAATCATATACTTTGTCTTTTCGGGATTTACTTCCAAACCTATCTCTTTACTTGCTTGCAGTAAAATTCCCGCGTTTTCCCTAATCTTTTGTGAACTTTCTTCTAACATATTCACGTCATCCGCATAGACAAGCAGCTGATGTAACCCCTTCAATTCCAAATAATAATAATAATAATAATAATAATAATAATAATAATAATAATAATAATAATAATAATAATAATATCTTTTACATAATTAATCTGGAATAACACACATAATAGAAGCTAATAAAAGTCAAACCTTGGTGCCTTTGTTGAGGATGCTAGAACTGGCTGTAGCAGCAATATTGACTAGTTTATGCATAGGGGTGTCTCGATCACAATTTTCATAGCGAACATTGAATTTACCAATAAAATGCGTCGCCTAAGCCAATGTTTTCGTATTCGACTTTTTATGGAATCTTCTAAGTGAAACATAACCTGCAGCCATGACGTAACAACTACATCCTGTGCAAGATGAAACGACTAACTAACACAGCATGTAAGGCTTCTTCTATTGAGGAAACTTTGCTGCTTCTATAGATTTCCGATATCTTACATCAGATATATAAGCTTCCCCCTCACAATAAACACACCAACTAATCTTCTTACCAGCATATTTTCTGCCCTCAGTGTTACGTCTTCAGATAGACTAGCAAGCTTGTATACAGCTCCTTGTTTAATTAAAAACGTTGGCAAGAGGTTACAGTCGTTCATAACAAAAGACGAAAGAAGAATAGCTTCAATTGTCTCATATTTTATTAAGATACTAACCGTACCCGTGCGCTCCGCTGCACCTGTTAGAAATAAATATAAAGTAATTACATAATTAAAATAGGACGTTTGATCCAGGGAACAACTTTTACAACAGCGCAAGACAATCTGTTTCGCTCATTACCCAATTTTTTTTGCATTGCATTTATTATATATATATTTTATGTATTTTAACACGATTCAATTGAGCATAGTTAAAATTTGAATTATAAAATAATGGATTGCTAAGCTAACGTACTATTACTGCATACTAAATCAATACACTCTCGTTAATTCTCTGAGATTAAAATGAGTGTACATAAATATTACTTTAAGAAATACAGAAAAGGAATGTACAAAATAGCCTATCAAATTTTCTGTGGATAAGAAGCTATTTTAATGTTACCTGTCCTCGATTTACTCAGACGTTACTGTAATAACATTATAGCATTATGTCCATCTAGAGAAACTACACTTTCCAATGGTGAAATAATAATTAATTATACAAATCAGTTAATTTAGCTTCTGATATTACTTCATACAAACACAGAAACATTCTCTGTAGGCTATGTTTAATAGCTTCCGATTGTTGATGTCTAAGGCCCCTGTTTCGATTGTTGTTGTCCAAGGCCCCTTATAGACGAAGTCATTTGTTCTTAATTCATTGCACCGTCTTAGATGGCGTTATTTTAATTTTAAAACTCATTTATCTCATTAAATATCAGTCCTATCAAAATTTTGTAAAGAATAAAACTTATCGGAAATCATTTTTAAAGAAACTTTTGTTATGTAACATTTTTCACAAAAATCAATAATAAGCGAGATATTTCGATTTATTTAATTCAGGCCCCCTTATAACCCCCCTTTTAAATAAAGTATTTTGAATGCCATATAGCCTAAAATATAAGTTACAACGAACTTAATTTATATTCCAATTTTCGTGTAAATCGGTTCAGCCATTATCGCGTGAAAAGGTAACAAACATACAGACAGACATACAAACAAAAATTTCAAAAAAGCGATTTTCGGTTTCAGGGTGGTTAATTATATATGTTAGGACCAATTATTTTTGGAAAATCGAAAATTACCAGAAAAATTTCGGCTACAGATTTATTATTAGTATAGATGAAATGTTGCTTCTGAGGGAATCTAGGAAAAACCTATTAGTTTTTCATTCACCTAACAAACTGTAGGCATCGATATCGATTGCCTTATATTTCAGTATCAGAATGTTATCGTAGATACAAATAAACTCTCATTTAATTCCCAATACTACAATTACGTCGTCAAGGTATCAGGGACGCTCGAAAGCTTTCCTTTTCCAACACCGTAATACCCTATAGTTACACTTCTTATAAAGAGCAAAAGAAAAATTGACAGACGATTTAAGTAAATCCCAATGATAGAGTAGCCTACACTAAACTACTTCTTTTAACATTGTACTGTGGTGTATGGTGTTCGATATACGATACTGTATAACCCACATAAACAATATTTCCATGACTATTGTTTAGAAAACCTGGATGAATGAATGAATTAGTGAGTAAGTGGAAATGAATGAATGAAAGAAAGGAGAGACTGAGTGAATGAAAAAGTTAGTGACTGGATGAGTGAATGAAGGAAGGAGTCAATGAATGAGTGAGTGAATGAATTAATGAATGAATTAGTGACTGAGTGGAAATGAATGAATGAATGAATGAAAGAAAGGAGAGAATGAGTGAATGAATGAATGAATTTATTAGTAAATGAATGAATAAATGAAAGAATGAATGAGTTAGAGAGTAAATAAAGGAAGGAGAGAATGAATGAATGAATGAATGAATGAATGAATGAAAGGAGTGAGTGAATGAGTGAGTGAATCAATGAATGACTGGGTGAATGAAGATAGGAATGAATGAGTGAATGAATGAATATATATTAGTGAGTGAATGAATGAATGAGTGGATGAGTGAATGAATGAATTAGTGAGTGAGCGATAATTAGTGCATGAAGGAAATTAGTGATTGATTGAATGAGTGAATGAATGAATGAGTGAATGAATGAATGAGTGAATGAATGAATGAATGAGTGAATGATTGAATGAATGAGTGAATGAACGAGTGAGTGAGAAAATGAATGAATGAGTGAGTGAGCGAATGAATGAAGGGGTGAGTGAATGAGTGAATGAATGAATGAATTAGTGAATCCATAAATAAATGAGTTAATTAATAAATGAGTGAGCAAATGAATGAAAGAGTGAATGAGCGAGTGAACGAAGGAATGAGTGAGTGAATGGAATGAATGAGTGTGTAAGTGAATGAGTGAATCAATAAATGAATTAATTAATAAATGAGTGAGCGAATGAATGAAAGAGTGAGTGAGCGAATGAACGAAGTAATGAGTGAGTGAATGGAATGAATAAATGAATGAGTGAGTTAATGAATGAATGAATGAATGAATGAATGAATGAATTAATTAATTAGTAAATGAGTGAGCGAATGAATGAAAGAGTGATTGAGCGAGTGAACGAAGGAATGAGTGAGTGAATGGAATGAATAAATGAATGAATGAAGGGAGAAAGAAGTGAGTGATCGAATGAATAAAGAAATGAGGGAATGAAGGAAGGAGTGACTGAATCAATGAACGAATGAGTGAGTGAATGAATGGGAGAAAGATTTAAAAAGTATGCGAGAACGCGTCTTTGCAAACAAAAATTTAGTTTGAGAAGTGTTTATGAGAGCCCCAAGCCTGTTGGTCACTTGTCTCACTCGATTTTCGCCGTTCCATGTGAAGGAAAGGGAAAACAGAAAATGAACATAAGCTAATAGCTATCAAATGAGGGGGAGACGAAGCATCACAGAACAGAAACAGGGTAGGATCGCCGAAGATGTGAAAAATCTGGACGGAGTGATTGGGGTGAAGGGGCGACGCAGTCCTACATTGTGCGAATCACAATCCAGTTTGGCTCCCTGTATGTACCCAGGTCAAACGTTGTTAACGTTATCCATTACGTGTCTTGAATCTTACTAGCTTTTGGCTAAGTTACGACTAAAGTGTAAGTTAAGCTGGGCTATGCGTTTTCTACCTACTGAAGTCGGATGTAAGCGAAAGCGAAGTTCAAGTGACGGTCCTTAGTCTTTGCATGACTTCTATTTATTGTGATTAATTTCTCCGTCGACATTTTGCCAATCATTACATTAAATATCGCACTAAACTCAATAAATTAGCTGGAAAAAAGGCAGTAATAAGGGGGCACTGCTAAACTTAGACCATGCTCTCTGGTATTCAACCTTATCCACGGGTTAAGGTCATCATAAACTCAATTATTTGCACAATATACTTTGGGTCCGTTGATGAACCTTTGTAGCTGACATTTACGACTATAGCATCCCTCGAATTCATTGATCCTCTCCTCTGAAAATAAGGTCAATAGCCATGGTAATGAACATGGTAACGACTTCGCCGGTAAAGCGAATTAAGAGAGGCGAATGGACTGCAGGCTCCCTCGTCTAGTTTGTACGTCACACAGGGACAGACTCCGTTATGAAAAACGCGACTTTTTGGAATTACAATTTATACTGCAACGATTGGTCGCTAGGGATACAGTGGTGCTGGGTAAATTACTTTCGCGTCATACGAAGTATCAAGCACGATGCTAAAAAAAAAAAAAAAACAAAAGAACACACGAAATGCACGTTTTCAGTATCCATGGCAATTAATTTTGCATCCTATCTGTCTGTGTAGATAAAACAAAAGAATAAAGACGAAAAGGCACGTTTTCAGTATCCATGGCAATTAATTTTGCATCCTATTTGTCTGTTTACATAAAACAAAAGAATAAAGACGAAAAGGCACGTTTTCAGTATCCATGGCAATTAATTTTGCATCCTATTTGTCTGTTTACATAAAACAAAAGAATAAAGACGAAAATGCAGGTTTTCAGTATCCATGGAAATTAATTTTGCATCCTATGTGTCTGTGTAGAAAATTATGGTTTATTTAATGACGCTCGCAACGGCAGAGTTTATATCAGCGTCGTCAATGTGCCGAAATTTTGTCCCGCAAGAGTTCTTTCACATGCCAGTAAATCCACTGACATTAGCTTGTCGCATTTAAACACACTTTAATGTAATCGACCTGAGCCGGGATCGAACCCGCAACCTCGAGCACAGAAGGCCAGCGCTGTACCGACTACGCTACCGAGACCGACGTCTGTGTAGATAAAACAAAAGAATAAAGACGAAAATGCAAGTTTTCAGTATCCATGGCAATTAATTTTGCATCCTATCTGTCTGTGTAGATAAAACAAAAGAATAAAGACGAAAAGGCACGTTTTCAGTATCCATGGCAATTAATTTTGCATCCTATTTGTCTGTTTACATAAAACAAAAGAATAAAGACGAAAAGGCACGTTTTCAGTATCCATGGCAATTAATTTTGCATCCTATTTGTCTGTTTACATAAAACAAAAGAATAAAGACAAAAATGCAGGTTTTCAGTATCCATGGAAATTAATTTTGCATCCTATGTGTCTGTGTAGAAAATTATGGTTTATTTAATGACGCTCGCAACGGCAGAGTTTATATCAGCGTCGTCAGTGTGCCGGAATTTTGTCCCGCAGGAGTTCTTTCACATGCCAGTAAATCTACTGACATTAGCCTGTCGCATTTAAACACACTTTAATGTAATCGACCTGAGCCGGGATCGAACCCGCAACCTCGAGCACAGAAGGCCAGCGCTGTACCGACTACGCTACCGAGACCGACGTCTGTGTAGATAAAACAAAAGAATAAAGACGAAAATGCACGTTTTCAGTATCCATGGAAATTAATTTTTAATCCTATCTGTCTGTGTAGATAAAACAAAAGAATAAAGACGAAAATGCACGTTTTCAGTATCCACGGAAATTAATTTTTAATCCTATCTGTCTGTGTAGATAAAACAAAAGAATAAAGACGAAAATACACGTTTTCAGTATCCATGGAAATTAATTTTGAATCCTGTCTGTCTGTGTAGATAAAACAAAAGAATAAAGACGAAAATGCAAGTTTTCAGTATCCATGGCAATTAATTTTGAATCCTGTCTGTCTGTGTAGATAAAACAAAAGAATAAAGACGAGAAGGCACGTTTTCAGTATCCATGGCAATTAATTTTGTATCCTATCTGTCTGTGCAGATATAGCAAAAGAATAAAGACGAAAATGTACGTTTTCAGTATCCATGGCAATTAGTTTTTGCATCCTATCTGTCTGTGTAGAAAATTATGGTTTATTTAACGACGTTCGCAACTGCAGAGGTTATATCAGCGTCGTCAGTGCACCGGAATTTTGTCCCGCAGGAGTTCTTTCACATGCCAGTAAATCTACTGACATTAGCCTGACACATTTAACCACATTTTAATTAATCGACATGAGCCGGGATCGAACCCGCAACCTCGAGCACAGAAGGCCAGTGCTATACCGACTACGCTACCGAGGCCGACGTCTGTGTAGATAAAACAAAAGAATAAAGACGAAAATCTAGGTTTCAGTATCTGCAGTTCTGTCTTGTGTAACTTTCTCCATTCTCTTGTAACTTCATCCCTCTTAACCCCAAATATTTTCCTAAGCACCTTATTCTCAAACACCCTTAACCTATGTTCCTCTCTCAATGTGAGAGTCCAAGTTTCACAACCATAAAGAAAAACCGGTAATATAACTGTTTTATAAATTCTAACTTTCAGATTTTTTGACAGCAGACTGGATGATAAAAGCTTCTCAACCGAATAATAACAGGCATTTCCCATATTTATTCTGTGTTTAATTTCCTCCCGAGTATCATTTATATTTGTTACTGTTGCTCCCAGGTATTTGAATTTTTCCACCTCTTCAAAAGATAAATTTCCAATTTTTATATTTCCATTTCGTACAATATTCTCATCACGAGACATAATCATATACTTAGCCTTTTCGGGATTGACTTCCAAACCTATTTCTTTACTTCCTTCAAGTAAAATTTCCGTGAAACCCTGATCGTTTGTGGATTTTCTCCTAACATATTCACGTCATCCGCATAGACAAGCAGCTGATGTAACCCGTTCAATTCCAAACCCTCTCTGTTATCCTGGACTTTCGTAATGGCATACTCTAGAGCAAAGTTAAAAAGTAAAGGTGATAGTGCATCTCCTTGCTTTAGCCCGCAGTGAATTGGAAACGCATCTGATAGAAACTGACCTATACGGACTCTGCTGTACGTTTCACTGAGACACATTTTAATTAATCGAACTAGTTTCTTGGGAATACCAAATTCATTAAGAATATCATATAAAATTCTCTCATGTGCCTTTTTGAAATCTATGAATAACTGATGCACTATACCCTTATACTCCCATTTTTTCTCCATTATCTGTCGAATACAAAATGTGTTGTCAATAGTTGATCTATTACGCCTAAAACCACACTGATGATCCCCAATAAAATAATAATAATAATAATAATAATAATAATAATAATAATAATAATAATAATAATTACAAATCTGTTGTTACCCTAGTATGACTGGAATTTCTATTATCAGGAATTGTCCGCGTTTCTTTTATAAAGTTTATTTATACAAATAATTTCAAGGGAAAAATTGTTCCGGGGCCGGGTATCGATCCCGGGACCTCTGGTTGAACGTACCAGCGCTCTACCGCTCTACCGGGAACTCCACCCGACCGTCTCAACTTTTCCCTTTATATCCACACAACTCGCGTGGGCTGACGAAACGCCAGTTTTTAACATCGCGTAAGAAGGATTTTTGAGTATTTATTATTGTTTCTATTGTAATTTGTTATAAATGGGTTGTATTCATTTTTATGCTGTAATAATATTATTATTGTGATTAATAAAATTATACAAAAAATTATTCGGTCCATCAGTTTCTGTGACATAAGTTTTTCACGTATTGAAGACGTGGTCTAGTGTTAGCAATCGGGTCTCGAACTCCAAAGCGTGAATTCAAAACCTTTTTCGGCTGATTACTTGGTTTTGTCAAATAACAAACGAATGTCGAGAAATTCCATAGGGAATTCTCGGATTGATTTCCTTAAAAATCTTCATATCTCTAACTCTATCGTTGCTAGGTAACCGGGCACTTGATTTAATATCTTCTACTAAAATGAACACTACAGAAGTCGTAAATCTAAACTCAAATATAGCAGAGGATCTGCATTGGACGTTCACAAACCCACTGCACCTCTTCTACCAATACTTCGTCATACAAGAAGAGACTCACAGCGCTGTATGGAGTGCTGCATCCGTAGCCCCTTTTCAAATGTGAGCGACGCGACATTTCAGTTGAAGGAAGAACATGGCGCTGCTTATCTCTATGGCAACGCACGCGTCTGTATTTCCTTCCTCTCAAGAAGCAAGCTTCTTTGAATGCAACAGTTTGTAAACTCTGATTCACGGGATATACTGCTTGTGGTTTTATATTAACATATTCCACATCCCGTACAAGGAAGCCCCGAGATGGAATGCAAACCCGCATAACAGCAAAATTAAAAGATGCTGCACCATTTCAAGGCGGAGAATGTAGCTGACTGGTTCCCTTCGTCAGTTAGTGAATGTGTGAATTATATGTATAACAGTATTTAGCTTGTATCTAAATAACACTTCTCTATACACACAGGGTGTAACAAAATACATGACCACATTTCCAGAGAATATTCCTTATAACTAGGGCTAGGCTTTTCATGATTTAGCGTATTTTTATAAAGTCATTAAATTTCTAATAACTATACTACAGAAATCCGTTCTATATAAAAAAAACAATTAATTAAGGTACTTTCTTAAAACACATTTGTGCATATTTAATAATTTAATTCTGATAGAGCATATTTTGATGATTTATTGATTATATTCAACATATATTTACATTTGAAGCCTTTTATACGCTTGTTTATATTCAATGTTGGTATCCGTTGTTCTTTGAATTAGTTGACGGAGGAACAAAAACAAACAAAATGACTGCATCACTGGGTCACTTGCAATGATATCAAGAGGAAGAGTATGAATTTCTGTTCCGTATTGTCACCATTTTGAACCGGAGAGCAAACGTCAGAGCCAACAATGGAAACACATGAATTCTTCTCACCAAAAAAGTCCAAAGCAATACACACAAGTTCCGGTAAAGTCATGCTGACATTCTTCTTCGATTCTAGGGGTCCTCTGCTTGTTGAATTTCTCGATCATGGGGCCACAATAAATGCATAGCTTTATGAAATAACTTTACAGAAACTAAGACGCGCCATTAAGTCAAAACGCCCTGGAATGCTATCGAACGGCGTTATCCTTTCTTCACTATAATGCCCGCCCACATACTACCAACTCTGTGAGGAATACTATTCAGAGATTTGGTTGGGTAACGCTTCAACACCCTCCCCCTACAGCCCAGATCTATCCCCATGCGATTTTCACATTTTTGGAGAGATGAAGAAAGACATTCGTGGATTTCGTTCTGTATAGGACGAAGACGTGTGTGAACTGGGTAAAGAGCTGGTTCGGTAGACAACCCACAAGCTTTTTCAAGAATGTATTATTCACACTGCAATGGGTATATACCCGGTGGCAGTGGTAACTAATTACACTCAATAATGACAATAATAAACTTATTAATTAAAAATACAATTAATAATAATACTAATAATTAATACTAATAATAATAATAATAACAACAACAACAACAACAACAACAACAGGGAATATACTAAATTAAATGAAACGATCACTTAAAATAACATTTGAAATATTCTAGTTTGTATCTTAAAACTAAGATCGAACTAAAACCCACGAGTATATGTTCATATCTGCACAAGTACCTTTCAACATTACACTCATTTCGCTGTCAACTCACTCACTGCACTGGAACTACGACACATTTCACTGATTCTATCCTGATTTCACTAACACTTCTAAAACATTTCATTGTTCAAATACTTTGCACTGCCACTATAAACTATAAAGCTTCACTGACAGGAACACGTTTCACTTACACAACACACTTCACTGACACAACATAATTCTTCACTGATACAACACACTTCACTGACACAACATAATTCTTCACTGATACAACACTTCAATAACAACATATCATTTACACCCTTTAAGTACTGTGTATAATTACCGTCTATTAGTAAGGTCCTTAAGCCTATTTTTAAATATATTTTTGGTTATTGGTAAAGCCTTTAGTAAGTCTGCAGGTAAAGCATTCCAGTCCCTGATAGTACGATTGAGAAAAGAAAACTTTCCAGTGTCCGTCCTCTGTCTTCTTTCCCTCAATTTATATGAGTGGTCGTTCCTTGAAGAGTAATTTGGCGGCTGCAACCTATTTTTTATTTCTCTCCAGGCAGGCTCACCTCTGTATGTTTTGAACAGTGCGCATAATCGAATTCGCGTTCTCCTGTCCGTGAATGGGATTGATCGTCTTGTCTCACACAGGGATAAATGTGTAAAGAGTTCTGGGGATTATTTTTGAGATAACAAATGTTGTATTATAATTTTTGGCATCAGACCCGTTTTCATTTGACTGCCCCTCAGAATATAGACGGCTTGTGCGACAGGGAGGTTTCGTGTGTGAGAGAGACGGCGATACAGGAGCCACAGGGAGGGAGAAATCAGTTTCCCGCTGTGTTAAATATTTATCACGTTGTAACTTCTAAGATCGTCAATAAATCGCGCTGCAATTTCTATGATTGATAGGTGAATGTCTGAGAAAAGCATATAAAAAAATTCGAAATCCATTAAAAATTTTTTTTTTTTTTTTGGAAACAAAGACAAAAACTAGTAAATTCAAAGTGATCTGTTCAAAATAGACTTTCACCCTTACGGTATTAAGTAGTAAGCTGATTCGGAAATATGTGTTGCCAATTATGTGGGAACGTCTCATCCTAAAGGACGTCGAGGCGACAGGAACTTCCTAAATATATATATATATATATATATATATATATATATATATATATAATTTGAACTGGTAATGGACATTACGCTTTTGTTGACGTCGTACAAAATTTTGTCGAATATCCTTTTGAGAAGATTAACTCCATATGTAGATGAAATTATTGGGGATCATCAGTGTCGTTTTAGGCGTAATAGATCGACTATTGATCAGATTTTTTGTATTCGACAGATATTGGAGAAAAAATGGGAGTATAAGGGTACAGTACATCAGTTATTCATAGATTTCAAAAAGGCGTATGACTCGGTTAAGAGAGAAGTTTTATATAATATTCTTATTGAATTTGGTATTCCCAAGAAACTAGTTCGATTAATTAAAATGTGTCTTAGTGAAACTTACAGCAGAGTCCGTATAGGCCATTTTCTATCTGATGCTTTTCCAATTCACTGCGGGCTAAAGCAGGGAGATGCACTATCACCTTTACTTTTTAACTTCGCTCTAGAATATGCCATTAGGGAAGTTCAGGATAACAGGCAGGGTTTGGAATTGAACGGGTTACATCAGCTTCTTGTCTATGCGGATGACGTGAATATGTTAGGAGAAAATCCACAAATAATTAGGGAAAACGCGGAAATTCTTGTTGAAGCAAGTAGAGCGATAGGGTTGGAAGTAAATCCCGAAAAGACTAAGTATATGATTATGTCTCGTGACCAGAATATTGTACGAAATGGAACTATAAAAATTGGAGATTTATCCTTCGAAGAGGTGGAAAAATTCAAATATCTTGGAGCAACAGTAACAAATATAAATGACACTGGGGAGGAAATTAAACGCAGAATAAATATGGGAAATGCCTGTTATTATTCGGTTGAGAAGCTTTTGTCATCTAGTCTTCTGTCAAAAAGTCTGAAAGTTAGAATTTATAAAACAGTTATATTACCGGTTGTTCTGTATGGTTGTGAAACTTGGACTCTCACTTTGAGAGAGGAACAAAGATTAAGGGTGTTTGAGAATAAGGTTCTTAGGAAAATATTTGGGGCTAAGAGGGTTGAAGTTACAGGGGAATGGAGAAAGTTACACAACGCAGAGCTGCACGCATTTTATACTTCACCTGATATAATTAGGAACATTAAATCCAGACGTTTGAGATGGGCAGGACATGTAGCACGTATGGGCGAATCCAGAAATGCATATAGAGTGTTAGTTGGGAGGCCGGAGGGAAAGAGACCTTTGGGGAGGCCGAGACGTAGATGGGAAGATAATATTAAAATGGATTTGAGGGAGGTAGGATATGATGGTAGAGACTGGATTAATCTAGCACCGTATAGGGACCGATGGCTGGCTTATGTGAGGGCGGCAATGAACCTATGGGTTCCTTAAAAGCCAGTAAATAAGTAAGTAATGGACATTACGGCAAAACGGCTGAACAGATTTTAATGAATGACCCGTCATTTTGAAGCTTGGCATCCAAGGATTTTCAGAAAAATAGTAAAATTCAGTGAAGCGTTAGTTTTCCTACATAATTTTCCTATTTTCCAAAATCCATCTTTCGTCAGTTTCGAGAACTAATTGTATTTCAGTCTAAAACAAAACACACACTACAATAAACAATAGGATATTACACGAAGGCCATGACCTGCAGGATTGCTGACATATTTAGAGCTCAAATTCAATTGGTTATTAAAAACTTCAAGACTTACTAAAATAGTTTACAGGTGTGATTCTGCGGTGTGTAATTTTCTGAGTACAGCTGTGTATTGGATATTAAAATCTGCAAAACTTGAGGTGGTTTGATAACATTATTACCATTAGAAATGAAATATTATTGAAGTTAATGCCATGATATGACTATTTTTCATTAATTATACATATTAGTGCTATATTGATGATATGGAAGTGAAACGTTTTGGGGTTATGAAAGTAGATGTAGAGAATATCTTAAATTAGATCTTCATTTCTATAATTTACTGAGTGGCGGCTATATATAGTAGAATATATTAACCACAAAACTTACGTAAGAGAATAATATTGTTATTAAAAATGAAATATTTTTATAGTTATTAATCAAGTGGGGTTGGGTCTTTTTCATATACTTAATGGCGGTGTGGTGTAGATATTTATATGCGTCATTCTCTTCAGTATTGGCTCGAGAGAGCGCAAAAATTACAGTTCCTAAGGAAAGACCAAAAGGTATTACTTACTGATAAAATAAGAGGCCTACATAATGTTGTAGTCTCCCGATCATTTCAGCAAGATTTCTTAGCAGGATAAAATGATTTTACCCTATACATTTCAAGCTCTACATGTAGCAGCTATACCAAGATGCTATGTCTATTGTTGGAAAGCATAGCAAACCTGACTTTTACATTCCACAATGACCTGAAATAGACTCCCATATGAAAAACTCCCTGATCGTCCTGATGTTGTTACTTGCGTTTCCGCGTTGAAACTAAAAAACTGAAGGTGTATAGGTTCAAGAAAAAATATTTGGCATAAAAAACATTCAGACAGAGTATGTTTCGTTATTATGGAAGCAAATAACTTTCAGAATGTCTGGTATTCTTCACTGAAAATAAATCTAAAAAAAAATAATTGAACGTCTAATGAACTTAGTTTGCAGCATTTGCTGCACAAGCCACTAGTCTATAAGAAATTCCTAAGCATCTCAAAATTCTCATCATCTAGATTGACCTATAAATTCTATATAGAAACCTTTTTCCCCGAACGTTTTGCGCTTTAAAACTGGATTCTCTTTTACAAGATAGTTCGAGAAACTTAGACGAAAACTGCAGGAAAAGAACAATGACAAACGGGTGGATTTGTACTCAACAAATGCCATGCCCGACAAGAATGGGGCCCGTCCTAACCAAAACCTTCGCAATTCATTAGTCTTTATCGCTGTCCACAGATTCCATCACAAACTTTGTGATTTATTTTCACTCTCAACGATCTTACAACGAAACATAAATGTGTTCTCTGTGTCACAACATATCTGAACCATTTCTCCATGTCCAAGAAAAAATAAACTTATTAATTAAATATACAAGGGTAGTTACTTTATTTACTTACAAATGGCTTTTAAAGAATTCCAAGATTCATTGCCGCCCTCACATAAGCCCGCCATCGGTCCCTATCCTGAGCAAGATTAATCCAGTCTCTACCATCATATCCCACCTCCCTCAAATCCATTTTAATATTATTTTCCCATCTACGTCTCGACCTCCCCAAAGGTCTTTTTCCCTCAAGTCTCCCAACTAACACTCTATACGAATTTTTAGATTCACCGGTACGTGCTACATGCCCTGTCCATCTCAAACCTTCATTCAACATTGGACTTTATTGTATTTTCTACCGCCATGATATTGTACGAACTAAGCAATAAATGGAATTCGTGAAAAACAGGATGTTACTTCAGCAATAAAATATATACTTACTTACTTACCTACTTACTTACTTACTTACTGGCTTTTAAGGAACCCGGAGGTTCATTGCCGCCCACATAAGCCCGCCATTTGTCCTTATTCTAAGCAAGATTAATCCAGTCTCTACCATCATATCCCACCTCCCTCAAATCCATTTTAATATAACTTTCGAGGAATATCACTTTTGCTGACGTCGTACAAAATTTTGTCGAATATCCTTTTGAGAAGATTAACTCCATAGATGAAGTTATTGGGGATCATCAGTGTGGTTTCAGGCGTAATAGATCGACTATTGATCAGATTTTTTGTATTCGACAGATACTGGAGAAAAAATGGGAGTATAAGGGTACAGTACATCAGTTATTCATAGATTTCAAAAAGGCATATGACTCGGTTAAGAGAGAAGTTTTATATAATATTCTTATTCAATTTGGTATATTATAGTTGTAACATTTGATGTATTTGCCATGTGATTACCTGATGTTAAGCTTGTAATTGAAAAAGAAACTAGTAAAATTCAAAATCAGATAATTACTCCAAGCGGGGTTTAAACTCACGTCCGGAAGTATTTCTGCAGCAACGCCGGAAGTCTAACTCTTGTTCCTCCATTATTTAAATATAAATATACTAGTAATTTTGTTTGTATGTAAATCGTACAATAAATAAATTGAATCTGTACACGTAAAAATACAAGACACAAAGTGATGTACAGTATTTTACATGGCAGCTATGAATGTTGTAACAGTGACCAAAGGAATTCCATGTGAATTGAAACTGGGCCTTGAAGTTTATTCGGGGAATATAAAAGGCTATAAAATATATGTAAAATATATGGCATCAAAATAAAGACATCGTAAAATATAAACAACTTTTATATTTCCTAGAAAAATGTGGGTCGTAAACACACAACGCCCGACAAACATCCGTTTCTCCATACTTCACAGTTGAAAAGTTTCTGTGTATACTTCGCCCGCTGGCTGAAGCTGTAGTGCTTTGTCCCAACTTACTTTCCCATAACCTTAAATTATTTATTTAATGTTCTTTCAAGCCATGCAAAATTTTCAAAGGAAAGAACATGGAGAATGCAATTATGATCATGTATTGCATCTTTTATATTTTAAAGAGGTTACTCATAGAAACTAATATTGTATTTGCAATACTTTAGTATATTTAGCTATATTGTTTACAAGTACAGAAACTATTCAGAAATTATTATCATTTTAGCGTCCTTTTACACTGCAGTGTATTATCATCCCATTCAACTTTAATAAATCATTAAATAAATAAACTATAGAATATACATAGAGACGAAGTATGATAAATATGTCATCCATTACATTTAATGTCTGGTTTAAATTGCAAAAATCCATCATAGATCAGACGATATTTCCAATAGTTGTAATTTTATTAATTATAGCTCTATAACTGACGAAATGGAAATATAAAAATTGGAGATTTATCCTTCCAAGAGGTGGAAAAATTCAAATATCTTGGAGCAACAGTAACAAATATAAATGACACTCGGGAGGAAATTAAACGCAGAATAAATATGGGAAATGCCTGTTATTATTCGGTTGAGAAGCTTCTATCATCCAGTCTGCTGTCAAAAAATCTGAAAGTTAGAATTTATAAAACAGTTATATTACCGGTTTTTCTGTATGGTTGTGAAACTTGGACTCTCACTCTGAGAGAGGAACATAGGTTCAGGGTGTTTGAGAATAAGGTGCTTAGGAAAATATTTGGGGCTAAGAGGGATGAAGTTACAGGAGAATGGAGAAAGTTACACAACACAGAACTGCATGCATTGTATTCTTCGCCTGACATAATTAGGAACATTAAATCCAGACGTTTGAGATGGGCAGGGCATGTAGCACGTATGGGCGAATCCAGAAATGCATATAGAGTGTTAGTTGGGAGACCGGAGGGAAAAAGACCTTTAGGGAGGCCGAGACGTAGATGGGAGAATAATATTAAAATGGATTTGAGGGAGGTGGGGTATGATGATAGAGACTGGATTAATCTTGCACAGGATAGGGACCGCTGGCGGGCTTATGTGAGGGCGGCAATGAACCTTCGGGTTCCTTAAAAGCCATTTGTAAGTAAGTAAGTAAGTAAGTAAGTAAATATAGCCCTATAATTGAAGTCCATTTTCAACTGTAGATTCTATTCACAGACGATAAAATGATATTTTACATTGTCATTAATTATTGAAGGACTCTTTTCAAATACAGATTCTATTCACAGACGATAAGATGATATTTTACATTGTCATTAATTATTGAAAGACTCTTTTGAAATACAGATTCTATTCACAGACGATAAGATGATATTTTACATTGTCATTAATTATTGATAGACTCTTTTCAAATACAGATTCTATTCACAGACGATAAAATGATATTTTACATTGTCATTAATTATTGAAAGACTCTTTTCAAATACAGATTCTATTCACAGACGATAAGATGATATTTTACATTGTTATTAATTATTGAAAGACTCTTTTGAAATACAGATTCTATTCACAGACGATAAGATGATATTTTACATTGTCATTAATTATTGAAAGACTCTTTTCAAATACAGATTCTATTCACAGACGATAAGATGATATTTTACATTGTTATTAATTATTGAAAGACTCTTTTGAAATACAGATTCTATTCACAGACGATAAAATGATATTTTACATTGTCATTAATTATTGAAAGACTCTTTTCAAATACAGATTCTATTCACAGACGATAAGATGATATTTTACATTGTTATTAATTATTGAAAGACTCTTTTGAAATACAGATTCTATTCACAGACGATAAAATGATATTTTACATTGTCATTAATTATTGAAAGACTCTTTTCAAATACAGATTCTATTCACAGACGATAAGATGATATTTTACATTGTCATTAATTATTGAAAGACTCTTTTCAAATACAGATTCTATTCACAGACGATAAGATGATATTTTACATTGTTATTAATTATTGAAAGACTCTTTTGAAATACAGATTCTATTCACAGATGATAAAATGATATTTTACATTGTCATTAATTATTGAAAGACTCTTTTCAAATACAGATTCTATTCACAGACGATAAAATGATATTTTACATTGTCATTAATTATTGAAAGACTCTTTTCAAATACAGATTCTATTCACAGACGATAAGATGATATTTTACATTGTTATTAATTATTGAAAGACTCTTTTGAAATACAGATTCTATTCACAGACGATAAGATGATATTTTACATTGTTATTAATTATTGAAAGACTCTTTTGAAATACAGATTCTATTCACAGACGATAAGATGATATTTTACATTGTCATTAATTATTGAACGATTATTTTCAAATACAGATTCTATTCACAGACGATAAAATGATATTTTACATTGTCATTAATTATTGAAAGACTCTTTTCAAATACAGATTCTATTCACAGACGATAAAATGATATTTTACATTGTCATTAATTATTGAAAGACTCTTTTCAAATACAGATTCTATTCACAGACGATAAGATGATATTTTACATTGTTATTAATTATTGAAAGTCCCTTTTCAACTGCAGATTCTATTCATAGACGATAAGATGGAAAGAAGCAAGAGTAATAGAAATACTCGGATAAAACACATGTTCTCTACGATATAAATTTATTATTATTCGACACTTTTTTCTACACGAATACTTTCATGGATGCGTCTGAAGGAACGAAGAACAGTACATTCACTGTCTCTTCTGTTTAGAATCATGCATACTTCTACTCTGTTATCGCGCTTTCAATTTCTTACAACTCTTCGAAACCGACATCAAGCACTTCTTTCTATCCCTCATCATAGAACGTCTTTATACTCATCTTCCTATACTGTCGAAATACCTCGCCTCTGGAATTCGTTACCTAATGACGTCAGGGACTGCCGGGCTTTACCACAATTCAAAATTAAATTGGAAAATTTTGTCTTAGTTAATGTTTTTAGGTATTGCTAGAAGTATTGATTTGTGTTTTTTTTCTTTTTCCTTTTTAATCTAGTTAGTTAATTAGTTAGGATACAATTAATTATGATACTTAATCACTCATTTAAAGTTTGTGTGACTGCAACCTGTGTATATTTTTGTGTGGCTTTACTTTGTATATAGTGTATTTTTTTTCTGTTTATTTCTATTATTGTATTTGTATTCCTGGTGTTGTGGAAGAGAAGGCATGATGGCCTTAACTACACCAGAATAAATAAATCTATACTAATAATAACTCTGTAGCCGAAATTTTTCTGGTAATTTTCGATTTTCCAAAAATAATTGGTCCTAACATATATAATTAATCACCCTGAAACCGAAAATCGCTTCTTTGAAATATTTGTTTGTATGTCTGTCTGTCTGTATGTTTGTTACCTTTTCACGCGATAATGGCTGAATGGATTTCGATGAAAATTGGAATATAAATTAAGTTCGTTGTAACTTAGATTTTAGCTATATGGCATTCAAAATACATTATTTAAAAGGGGGGTTATAAGGGGGCCTGAAATAAATAAATCGAAATATCTCGCTTATTATTGATTTTTATGAAAAATGTTACATAACAAAAGTTTCTTTAAAAATAATTTCCGATACGTTTTATTCCTTGAGAAATTTTTATAGGACTGATATTTAATGAGATAAATGAGTTTTAAAATTAAAATAACTGCCATCTAAGGCCGTGTGATGAATTAAAAAACGAATGACTTCGTCTATAAGGGGCCTTGGACAACAACAATCGAAAGCTATGAAAGATAGCCTACAGATAATGTTTCTGTGTTTGTATGAAGTAATATCAGAAGCTAAATTAACCGATTTGTATAATTAATTATTAATTCACCATTGGAAAGTGTAGTTTCTCTAGATGGACATAATGCTATAATGTTATTACAGTAACTTCTGAGTGAATCGAGGACAGGTAAGATTAAAATAGCTTCTTATGCACAGAAAACTTGATAGGCTATTCTGTACATTCGTTTCGTGTATTTCCTAAAATAATTTTTATGACCAAATGAGTGGTCTCTGGATCAAAATGATCGCATTTTAATATTTTAAATAAAATTTAAATTAAGTAACATAATAAACGATTTATCCTTATATCAAACACGAATGTTCCCTGGATCAAATGTCCTATTTTAATTATGTAATTACTTTATATTTATTTCTAACGGGTGCAGCGGAGCGCACGGGTACGGCTAATAAATAAATAAATAAATAATATAATTTCGTGAACCTTGATTTAATTGCGTCACATAATTAAAAGTTTAAAGAGCTCTCTATGATAGAGTATTAAATTTCTTTCGTTTGAAATTCTGAACAGAAAAAAGTCACTTTAAGGGTTTAATTCAGTGGTAGATAGCACAGATCCCTGAGGTGACCAGCAAGGGACAATATTCTGGTGAGCTCAATGAGAGAAGCGGAAGGAAATATGTGACGCGGGGTTGCAGGGGTTACAGGGGCATTCAGCTTCACTGCTACAACAAAAGGCTTAGAAATGAGACGTAGTGTCTTCATTATGTGGATTCCAACCATTTTAGCTAACAGAAGAATTGCTAGCAATCCGTTTCTACAGCCTGCAGTGTAGGAGAAGGTTTTACAAGGCCACATTCATCGTAACAGCATTGTCATCATTTCAGGGATCAGATCCTGCTATCATCTCTGACGTGTGCGACATAAATCTCTTTATTCTCTCGACTCAGACCGTGAATATTGTTTCGAAAATTTCTTTCTTTAAGTAATGACGTTGGATCATTATTATTATCATCCATAAAGCTTCGTATAAATATCCTATTCGGTTGGAAGCAGAATTCAATTGAATATTTCGCTCATGTACGAATAGAGTACAAGAATCTATCGAGTTTCAACTAACCAAAGCCACCTATTAACTGCAATCGCGTCGCATCTGATGCTCAGATGTTAAATATTTTCAATGATTGTCTTCTTAAGAATGCAGTGGGCCGTGAAATTTTCGTGATCAACGTGTTAGAAAATGTGAGTATTAAATACAGAGGGTCGTAATGAAAATCGTGATCAACACATTGCTGCAATTTAAATTTCAACAATGTAACTAAAACGATTATATCAATCCAATTTTAATCCACTTTATTTATTACAGAAGAATATAATTAAAATATGTCTTCATAAACCTATTGATTTTCCATCTCAAAATTAGTTTTTAGACTTTAATGCACTTAACGTAAGACAAATTTATTATATTGTATTAATGAAATTCATACATAAAAATCGAAATAATTTTGAATTGTATTCTCATAGTTATGAAACAAAAGGTATGGATTCTTTAAGATTGTTTGAACCAAAATGCAACACTGTTACAGTATTTAATCATAGTAGTAATTTAGGCCCAATAATATATAACAAATTTATATTTAAACATCCTAATCTTGTCAATTCTAATAGTTCTAGTATTAAATTTAAAAAGTTATGTATGGATTTTATAAAAATTGAAAAATTGTAAATTTAAATTTATATACTATAATTGCACAATAGACATAAGACAAATTGTATTGTATAATTATTAATTTAAATTCAGGAATCCGCCCCTGAGCACGAGTTCTACTCTTTCAGGGCGAGCTAAAGTTTTTCTATGATGAAAGAGTAACGGAACGGAGAAAAATTCTCTCCGGCGCCGGGATTTGAACCCGGGTTTTCAGCTCTACGTGCTGACGCTTTATCCACTAAGCCACACCGGATTCCACCCCGGCGTCGGAAGAATCGTCTCAGTTTTAAGTTCCAACTCTTGGGTTCCCTCTAGTAGCCGCCCTCTGCACTACGTCATAGATATCTATGAACCTAGGACCGAAGTCCACACATGTGCTGAGGTGCACTCGTTATGAGTGACTAGTTGGCCGGGATCCGACGGAATAAGCGCCGTCTTAAATCACGAAGTGATTTACGCATATCATATATATATATATAATTTTAATGTACCGAAGTACATATGATATTTCCATGCAGATATTCTGCGTCATTATACGATGAAAGAGTAATGAAACGGACAAAAATTCTCTCCGGCGCCGGGATTTGAACCTGGGTTTTCAGCTCTACGTGCTGACGCTTTATCCACTAAGCCACACCGGATTCCACACCGGCGTCGGAAGAATCGTCTCAGAATATCTGCATGGAAATATCATATGTACTTCGGTACATTAAAATAATATATATAAATAAATTTCTAAATTGTAGACATCAGCTTAAAGAATTTTGAGTGACCACAAGGGTCCTGAATACAATAAACATGTACAATAATGTGATGTGATATATTAAAAAAAAAGAGAGTTAGTTGTTGAAGGCAAATATAAGTTGATTAATTGAAATAGAGATGATGATATAATATTTGAAGAGAATCCTTGATAATATTTATAATAATAAGTTTTTCTGTACATATTATATTTTATGTTACAATTATTAGCAAAATAATAAATAAATAAATAAATAAATAAATATACATACCAAAATTGTAATAAAAATTATTCTTTCCTATTGTTAATCAACATTTAAAAACATTGTTAGATTCTCTAATAATTTAAGGCCATGGCAGCATTTTGTAAGAATTATAAGGTGTCCCTAAACTTTATGGCAACATTATACCGGGTGATTCACGAGGACTTATCGCCACTTATGGAGCTTATTTCCAAAGACATTGTTAGCAAGAAAGTCGTATGAATATTTGTCCCAATCTCAATCTTTTCAGAGTTACACTATTTTGAAGTTGTTTGTAAAATACCTTTATCCTTTAGTTTTAAGGGTAAAAGAATATTACAGATAAAGAATGAACTATTCAGGAGTATCATTTCCTTAATTAGCTAGTATTCTGAAGCTAAAAATATGTTGTGAATTCCATAGTTGCTTCGTACAGAATTTTGTTTCGATTTTTAACTACAGAGGTGTGAAAATTATCAGAATAATCTTAATTTTAAAGGTTTTTTAATAGTTCCTTCACAAAATATTAATTGAATTGATGAATATTGGTATACATTACTATACTGATGTAGGATATATTTACTACTAACAATGCCGGAAAGCATTGTTGTACATTGGCATTTTTCTTATTTTACAATTGTTATGGGAATTCAGAAATTATTATATTATGTTGGCGGAATTGGAAACATAAAAAATTATATGCACAAAACAGATGTATACGTTCATTTGAACCTTCACAACAATGTAAACGCAAAGAACAATTTGTTTAAAGCATTTATTAATTAATTTTTTATGTATAATAATTTCTGAATTCCCATAACAATTGTAAAATAAGAAAAATACCAATGTACAACAATGCTTTCCGGCATTGTTAGTAGTAAATATATCCTACATCAGTATAGTAATATTATATACCAATATTCATCAATTCAATGAATATTTGTGAAGGAACTATTAAAAAACCTTTAAAATTAAGATTATTCTAATAATTTTCACACCTCTGTACAAAATTACGTTTTCTTACGCATTTATCACAATTGTTACAAATTACGTCACTCTTGTAAATTCTTAAAGACTGTCCAACAGGATACATAATTAAACTGTAAAGAATCAAGTTCCTAAAGTCGTATGATTTGTAACAATTTTTGTAATAAGTGTGTAAGAATGATGTCATTTTTAGTTAAAAATTGAGAAACAAAATTTGTACAAAGCAATTAACAAAACATTTTTAACTTCAGAACACCAGCCAATTAGAGAAATGATACTTCTGAATAATTTATTCTCTATTTGTAATATTGTTTTACCCTTAACACTTTATTTTACTAACAACTTCAAATTAGTGTAACTCTGAAAAACCGAGATTAGGACACATGTTTATATGACTTTTTTGCTCAGAATGTCTTTGGAAATAAGCATTGTAAGTGGCGGTTAATCGTCATGAATCACCCTGTATAGTCACCTAATAGGGGTTCCAGAGAAACTGTCTCTTCATCAATAAGTTGTGATTAAGAACAATGTCAAAAATTAAATTTGAAAGAAATCATTTAAAAAATCAAATGTAAAGAGTTATGGAGAATATAAATAATGACTGATGACAGTCAGTGATGATTTCAAGACTAATGATGCAACAACACCAACAGCCGTATCACAGAGTAAGCTTTTTGAGAGTCTCGAAATTTTCTCTAGGAACACAACTTCTTGTTGAAAACATAAGGTTAATAATCTTCCAGGTACTAATCAGCGAATAGGGATTATAAAGAATGGACACTTCACGGCGGCACCTTTGATGTAGTCGGACTGATTTCAATGACCTTCAAGCCAGCTAGAGCGTGAGATTCTGCTTTCTCCCTAGAGTTGGCGCTGACATCACACCAGCTAGCAGTCGACACAGCAGAAATGTAAGACATATCTATACTAATAATAAATCTGTAGCCGAAATTTTTCTGGTAATTTTCGATTTTCCAAAAATAATTGGTCCTAACATATATAATTAACCACCCTGAAACCGAAAATCGCTTTTTTGAAATTTTTGTTTGTATGTCTGTCTGTCTGTATGTTTGTTACCTTTTCACGCGATAATGGCTGAACCGATTTCGATGAAAATTGGAATATAAATTAAGTTCGTTGTAACTTAGATTATAGGCTATATGGCATTCAAAATACGTTATTTAAAAGGGGGGTTATAAGGGGGCCTGAATTAAATAAATCGAAATATCTCGCTTATTATTGATTTTTGTGAAATATGTTACATAACAAGAGTTTCTTTAAAAATGATTTCTGATAAGTTTTATTCTTTGAAAAATTTTGATAGGACTGATATTTAATGAGATAAATGAGTTTAAAAATTAAAATAACTGCCATCTAAGGCGGTGTGTTGAAATAAAAAACAAATGACTTCGTCTATAAGGGGCCTTGGACACAACAATCGAAAGCTATGAAACATAGCCTACAGGTAATGTTTCTGTGTTTGTATGAAGCTAAATTAACCAATTTGTATAATTAATTATTATTTCACCATTGGAAAGTGTAGTTTCTCTGTATGGACATAATGCTATAATGTTATTACAGTAACTTGTGAGTGAATTGAGGACAGGTAAGATTAAAATAGCTTCTTATGCACAGAAAACTTGATAGGTTATTCTGTATATTCATTTCATGTATTTCTTATAATAATGTTTATGAACATATTCATTTTTATCTCAGAGAATTAACGAACAACGAGAGTGTATCGATTTAGTATGCAGTAATAGTTCGTTAGCTTAGCAATCCATTATTTTATAATTCAAATTTTAACTATGCTCAATTGAATCGTGTTAAAATACATAAAATACATATGCAATAAATGCAATGCAAAAAAATTGGGTAATGAGCCAAGCAGATTATGTTGCGCTGTTGTAAAAGCTGTTCCTCCTGAGATTCAAGAGCTCCCACAACAAATTAAAAACTTTCTAATTCGAGTACATCCGTTATCAACACACTTTTTCATAATATAATATAATATAAACATAATAATAAATCTGTAGCCAAAATTTTTCTGTTAATTTTCGCTTTTCCAAAAATAATTGCTAATAACAATTAAGAAACATGTTAAAGGAATTATCATTGCACCAAATGAGTGTCTCTGGATCAAAATGATCGCATTTTAATATTTTAAATACAATTTAAATTAAGTAACATATTAAACGATTTATCCTTCTATCAAACACGAATGTTCCCTGGATCAAATGTCCTATTTTAATTATGTAATTACTTTATATTTATTTCTAACGGGTGCAGCGGAGCGCACGGGTACGGCTAGTAATTAATATATCTAGGCACATTATGTACTCAAATAAAATAAATTGGATCCATAAAATAATAAATCCGTCATTAACTGTAATGTCTAGACTCTAGAGTTCCTTTATAATGAGAGTTGAGACGTTGACCCCAACAAAAATTAAAGTATGTAATGATTTGATAGCGCTGAAAATGGAAAAAACAAAACTCTTATGAGAAGTAAAACCATATACCTATATATTATATATAAATATTAAACGAATTCGATACATAATTTTATAATGTATTATATTATTTTATAATATAATTTATGATATCTGAAATATACAATATTATTATTACAACTAGTTTGTCACTGAGAAATAAGGAAAAGCTGTTAACTTGAATTTATTCGAAGCAAAGCGTTACTGGATTATGCAATAAGGTAGGCGATGTTTGGATTCTGTGTCTCAACTCTATACTCAATTATTATCTTAGCCTATACTCGATTACACTAACCTCTAGCGCTTGAAAGTGGAACTAAACGCTGGCGCACAGAGAAACAAAACACGGGAAAATTCGCTCAGTGTCCATTCTTTATAATCCCTATTCGCTGTACTAATGTTATAATGTTTAATTATTTTGAAAATAATCATTTTATCCAAAAAAAAAATTACGATAGGTTTGTTAACCATACTGTTCAGAACTTCTTAGTACGAAATTTGTTGGAAATTGTGATATTTGATTGTAAGTAGATACAAAATAAAATAACAACACGTAATATGACTTTAAAACGTGGACCGATCTTCCGTCACGAAAACCTGTTTCTATTTGTGAAATATAACTAAATCATGAATTTTGAGGATGACAATGTTGATATTTGGTTCTTTCATGAAGAAACGAACAGAACAAAATATCAAAGTCAAGCTCATAGCTTGTAAGAATTATGCAAAAAAGTCGACTTAACTATCGTAATATCTTACTTACTTACTTACTGGCTTTTAAGGAACCCATAGGTTCATTGCCGCCCCCACACAAGCCCGCCACTGGTCCCTATCCTGAGCAAGATCAATCCAGTCTCTACCATCATATCCTACCTCCCTCAAATCCATTTTAATATTATCTTACCATCTACGTCTCGGCCTCCCCAAAGGTCTTTTTCCCTCCGGCCTCCCAACTAACACTCTATATGCATTTCTGGATTCGCCCATACGTGCTACATGTCCTGCCCATCTCAAACGTCTGGATTTTATGTTCCTAATTATGTCAGGTGAAGTATACAATGCGTGCAGTTCTGCGTTGTGTAACTTTCTCCATTCTCCTGTAACTTCATCCCGCTTAGCCTCAAATATTTTCCTAAGAACCTTATTCTCAAACACCCTTAATCTCTGTTTCTCTCTCAAAGTGAGAGTCCAAGTTTCACAACCATACAGAACAACCGGTAATATAACTATTTTATAAATTCTAACTTTCAGACTTTTTGACAGCAGACTAGATGACAAAAGCTTCTCAACCGAATAGTAACAGGCATTTCCCATATTTATTCTGCGTTTAATTTCCTCCTGAGTGTCATTTAGATTTGTTACTGTTGCTCCAAGATATTTGAATTTTTCCACCTCTTCGAAGGATAAATCTCCAATTTGTATAGTTCCATTTCGTACAATATTCTGGCCACGAGACATAATCATATACTTAGTCTTTTCAGGATTTACTTCCAACCCTATCGCTCTACTTGCTTCAACAAGAATTTCCGCGTTTTCCCTAATTGTTTGTGGATTTTCTCCTAACATATTCACGTCATCCGCATAGACAAGAAGCTGATGTAACCCGTTCAATTCCAAACCCTCTGTGTTATCCTGAACTTTCCTAATGGCATATTCTAGAGCAAAGTTAAAAAGTAAAGGTGATAGTGCATCACCCTACTTTAGCCCGCAGTGAATTGGAAAAGCATCAGATAGAAACTGGCCTATACGGACTCTGCTGTAAGTTTCACTGAGAAACATTTTAATTAATCGAACTAGTTTCTTGGGAATACCATATTCAATAAGAATATTATATAAAACTTCTCTCTTAACAGAGTCATAAGCTTTTTTTTTTTTAAATCTATGAATAACTGATGTACTGTACCCTTATACTCCCATTTTTTCTCCAATATCTGTCAAATACAAAAAATCTGATCAATAGTCGATCTATTACGCCTAAAACCACACTGATGGTCCCCAATAATTTCATCTACATATGGAGTTAATCTTCTCAAAAGAATATTCGACAAAATTTTGTACGACGTCAACAAAAGTGATATTCCTCGAAAGTTACTACAGTTAGTCTTGTCCCCCTTCTTAAAAATAGGTACAATTATGGACTCCTTCCATTGTTCTGGTACAATTTCCTTTTCCCAAATTGCAAGTACAAGTTCATGAATTTCGCTAGATACTGCCCTTCCACCCTCTTGTATTAGTTCTGCTGGAATTTGATCAATACCTGGAGACTTATACTTTTTCAGATTTTCTATCGCAATTTCGACTTCAGAAAGTGTGGGTTCCGGTATAAATGGCTCAGCAGTTTGTATTTCAATTTCGTCCCGATCATTTCTATTTGGCCTATGTATATTTAGTAGCTGCCAAAAATAGTTTTTCCATCTGTTCAGGATTGAATGAGAGTCTGCAAGCAAGTCACCATTCTCATCCTTGATCACGTTTACCCTTGCCTGATATCCATTTTTAAATTCCTTTATACCCTTATATAAATCTCGAATGTTTTTATTCTTACTATTTGTTTCTACCTCATTCAGTTTTTCCTTCAAGTAATCCCTCTTTTTATTCCTAAGGGTACAACTTGCTTCCCGTCTTTCATTGAAATAATGATCTCTATTCTCTACAATTGGATCCTGTAAGAATTTCAATTTTGCCTGTTTCCTTCAATCTACTGCAATGGAAGATTCTTCATCAAACCACGGTTTCTTTAATACATAAATTTTGTAACAATTATGAGTTAAAGAAAGAACGACATTTCAACGTCTGCGAGATCCATACTAATGTTACGAGAACGTACAGTAAATCATTAAAGTTAAAAGAAAAATCAAGATTGATATTTAATCAGGGATTAAAATTCTCTCAAACAGAGCAAATTTTAGAGCGGCGAAATGAAAACAGAAACAGAAAACAGGATTTTTAAACATTTAACGCTGGTTATCACTATGGAGACGATGAGACGGGATACCGGTATCAGTTAAAATGGAAGACACGTACAGTCTTAGAAAAAAATTATTGCGCAGATACTTTATGTCCCAGAAAGAAGGCAGTGCGCATAATCAGACATAAAATGAAACAAAACTAATTTTGTCTCAACTAGTCGTCCTCTTGTGAACCAGGTCGCTCGTACTCCGATCATGCGCACTCCCTCCTTTCTGGAACTTAGTATCTTCGCAACAAATTTTTTTCTAAGACTGTACATATTTAAAATCAGTGACATTCAAGCTTTCTTCCTACCGTACCACCAAAATACATTGCAATTGTATAAGAAATAAGAAACGGGTATGATTGATGTGTGAAAAATTATTATTATTATTATTATTATTATTATTATTATTATTATTATTATTATTATTGGCGGCCGGGTAGCTCAGTTGGTAGAGCAGCTGGCTACGGACTGGAAGGTCCGGGGTTCGATCCCAGATGGTGATAGGATTTTTTCTCGTTGCCAAATTTTCAGAACGGCCCCAAGGTTCACTCAGCCTCCTATAAAATTGAGTACCGGGTCTTTCCCGGGGGTAAAAGGCGGTCAGAGCGTGGTGCCGACCACACCACCTCATTCTAGTGCCGAGGTCATGGAAAACATGGGGCTCTACCTCCATGCCCCCCAAGTGCCTTCACGGCATGTTACGGGGATACTTATACCTTTTACCCTTTTATTATTATTATTACTTATGGCCTTTAAGAAACCCGGAGGTTCATTGCCGCCCTCACATAAGCCCGCCATCGTTCCCTATCCTGATCAAGATTAATCCAGTCTCTATCATCAGATCCCACCTCCCTCAAATCCATTTTAATGTTATCCTCCCATCTATGTCACGACCTCCCCAAAGGTCTTTTTCCCTCCGGTCTCCCAACTAAACACTCTATATGCATTTCTGGATTCGCTCATACGTGCTACATGCCCTGCCCATCTCAAACGTCTGGATTTAATGTTCCCAATTATTTCAGGTGAAGAATACAATGCGTGCAGTTCTGTGTTGTGTAACTTTCTCCATTCTCCTGTAACTTCATCCCTCTTAGCCTCCAATATTTTCCTAAGAACCTTATTCTCAAACACCCTTAACTTATGTTCCTCTCTCAAAGTGAGAGTCCAAGTTTCACAACCATAAAGAACAACCGGTAATATAACTGTTTTATAAATTCTAACTTTCAGCTTTTTTGACAGCAGACTGGATGACAAAAGCTTCTCAACCGAATAATAACAGGCATTTCCCATATTTATTCTGCGTTTAATTTCCTCCCGAGTGTCATTTATATTAACTGTTGCTCCAAGATATTTGAATTTTTCCACCTCTTCGAAGGATAAATCTCCAATTTTTATATTTCCATATCGTATAATATTCTGGCCACGACACATAAACTTATACTTTTTCGTTTCAGAATTTACTTCCTAACCTATCTCTTAACTTGCTTCAAGTAAAATTCCCGTGTTTTCCCTAATCGTTCGTGGATTTTCTCCTAACGTATTCATGTCGTCTACATAGACAAGCAGCTGATGTAACCGGTTCAATTCCAAACCCTCTCTGTTGTCCTGGACTTTCCTAATAGTATACTGTAGAGCAAAGTTAAAAAGTAAATGTGATAGTGCATCTCCTTGCTTTAGCCCACATTGAATTGGAAAAGCATCTGACAGAAACTGACCTATATAATATAAATAGTCAATCCATATGTTTATAATTGTTAACCCTTAAATTGGCAAAGCTTCATTTCTCACACTAGTTTATTAAGCCGTGTCGGACCGTAAAGAAAACAACTATCGCAATGTCCATATTTTATATGTTGTACAATATTATAGTATTGTAAAAAGGTAAAGGTATCCCCGTAACATGCCATGAAGGCACTTGGGGGGCATGGAGGTAGAGCCCCATGCTTTCCATGACCTCGGCACTAGAATGAGGTGGTGTGGTCGGCACCACGCTCTGACCGCCTTTTACCCCTGGGAAGGACCCGGTACTCAATTTTATAAGAGGCTGAGTGAACCTCTGGGCCGTTCTGAAAGTTTGGCAACGAGAAAAAATTCTGTCACCACCTGGGATCGAACCCCGGACCTTCCAGTCCGTAGCCAGCTGCTCTACCAACTGAGCTACCCGGCCTCCCATTATAGCATTGGGAAATTTTAATTTTCCTACCAATTTCTTTTCTATTTTTCTATTAAAATTAAAGCATATAGCCTATTAACCTGTTGTATCCAATAGGATACTTGCGAATTTAAGGGTTTAAATGGACTATGTTTTGTTCTGTTGAACTTGACAAAACAGGAGTCGTGTGAGCAGAGAGAAGAACTTCGCTTGCTACATGCACGCACAGTAAAAACTCCTGCAATACTTAACCTTGTAGCATCCTGGGACAAAGTACAGGGTCTAATAATAATAGTGGTGATTAATGTTACTGACCGTGATGATTGTAGTTGGTTGTGATAATGGTAACTGGTGCTGATGATATGTAGTTCCTGATCATTATGATGATATAAGGGCTAATGTAATGCAGGTCATATTTTAAAATTTTGACTGTGTAACATATTTTATTAATCTTAGTAATATTGTTTTGATGAAAGGATAAATTTTGATAATCCACAAGGAATAATGTTTTAGACGTAGTATAATTAATGCACTTATGTGTCTTCGTATTTTAAAATTTTGACTGTGTAACATATTGTATTAATCTTAGTAATATTGTTTTCATCAGGATAACAGAGAGGGTTTGGAATTGAACGGGTTACATCAACTTCTTGTCTGTGCGGATGACGTGAATATGTTAGGAGAAAATCCACAAACGATTAGGGAAAACGCGGAAATTCTACTTGAAGCAAGTAAAGCGATAGGTTTGGAAGTAAATCCCGAAAAGACTAAGTATATGAATATGTCTCGTGACGAGAATATTGTACGAAATGGAAATATAAAAATTGGAGATTTATCCTTCGAAGATGTGGAAAAATTCAAATATCTTGGAGCAACAGTAACAAATATAAATGACACTCAGGAGGAAATTAAACGCAGAATAAATATGGGAAATGCCTGTTATTATTCGGTTGAGAAGCTTTTATCATCCAGTCTGCTGTCAAAAAATCTGAAAGTTAGAATTTATAAAACAGTTATATTACCGGTTGTTCTGTATGGTTGTGAAACTTGGACTCTCACTTTGAGAGAGGAACAGAGAGTAAGAATGTTTGAGAATAAGGTTCTTAGGAAAATATGTGAGGCTAAGAGGGATGAAGTTACAGGAGAATGGAAAAAGTTACACAACACAGAACTGCATTGTATTCTTCACCTGACATAATTAGGAACATTAAATCTAGACGCTTGAGATGGGCAGGGCATGTAGCACGTATGGGCGAATCCAGAAATGCATATAAAGTGTTAGTTGGGAGGCCGGCGGGAAAAAGAACTTTGGGGAGGCCGAGACGTAAATGGGAAGATAATATTAAAATGGATTTGAGGGAGGTGGGATATGGTGGTAGAGACTGGATTAGTCTTGCTCAGGATAGGGATCAATGGCGGGCTTATGTGAGGGCGGCAATGAACCTCCGGGTTCCTTAAAAGTCAATAAGTAAGTAATATTGTTTTGATGAAAGGATAAATTTTGATAATCCACAAGGATTAATGCACTTACGTGTCTTCGTGTTCTACAAATGTGACTGTGTAACACATTGAATTAATCTTAAGTAATGTTGTTTGATGATAGCACAAATTTTAGTAATCCATAAGGAATAATGTTTTAATGTAATTAATGCACTTACGAGCCTTCTTGTTTAAAAATATTGTATTATATAGCTCATTGTATTCATTCTAAATAATATTGTTTTTAAAAAAGATTCAAGCATGTAATACAATATTACAACAAATGAAATGGGACATGCTGTTAAATAAATGAATTTAAAAAAAAATGTAATTCAGTTCATAGTATATTACGTAACACCAGTGGCGGCTCGTGATGAAATATTATGTGTGTTCACAATTTTGTGGTTCCAAAATCGAAGAGAATTTGAAATTGTACGTTTAGTCTAATATGAAATGTCATGATTCCAATGTTTCACTATAAAAAAACCGTATATAAATTCAAAACCACATATAAAAATAATAATAATAATAATAATAATAATAATAATAATAATAATAATAGTAATAATAATAATGAAACCCATTCTTTTTATTTCAGATTTTTCCTGGTAAGTCAGTTTACCCAGTTCTTTACTGTTCCAACTTACTTGAACAAAGTTCATTGTTTACGTTTGTTAAAAATGAATACATACCATAGTGCTGTTATTTACAAAAGCGTGTGTTCAGTAATATATTTTGGCTCTCAACACACTGATACACTATAGCCTATACAAGTACTGTAATCCCATTCGCAGAGATTGATTACTATAAATACATGCCAGTAAATATTATTCTTAAATATTGTACACTGCCATACAGATACTTAAATTCATACCACCATCACAGTCAGCCAGCACGTGTTTGAAAGCCAAACTATGCTATATGCCGACACTGAAGTATAGTAATTCACAAACTACACTCTCGTAGCAGCACTGTACACGTAAGTAAACGTTCCTACAGTCAGATGCTGACATCTACAGGCTTTTAAATTTCCTCCTCGAGATACAGCACGTGAACGATAGGCATCGATGCACCTGACATCTGTAGGATAGATATTCATCATGTTCACTTAATGCTTTTTGCTCTTGACGAGTCATAAGCGGCCAGCTAAAGACAGTTTTCTCCCGCGCATGCGTGAAATTCCTGTAACCATCTCGAAAAGATCACGGCTTGTACGTGAACGGATGTTGCCAAGTTTACATAAGAAGTTTATGCAAGATGCGGGAAGTTTAAAATACTCGATTCTGATATTATACATCCCCACTACGCCAATACGGTATTAAATAATAAAACTAGTCGTGCATTAATGGAAACAAGGTGTTCACGTGCTCTTCTGCTCTTATTGACGCACCGCCACTGCGTAACACAGTTTCATGGTAATTTCACTGGTACCTCCAGTCTGCGTTCGGAGGCCAGGAACTGCATTGACTTGGACGAGACCAAGTAACATTAGCATGTGCAAATTGTTACGTGGGACGAGTGACGTGTGACAACTTGCACGTGAGAGATTGGAAACGGATGTGAAGGCTGGCACAATCAGTCTTGCTTCCTACAATGGAATGCTCGCTGCAGACCGTGTCTTCAGAGGAACAATGCCCGTCAAAAGAAACAAAAATGCATCGCTCTGAAACATCCTCCCTCTTTTTTTCTAAGCGCACTCCTGTCCAGGAGAAATAGCCTTTCATGTCCTTCGCACTTGTCCACACGTTTTCAAGTGTCTTTTGTACGAGGATGACATTTAAACATTTTTTTTTAATTAATGGCGACATTTTATTTTCTCTCACGGTCCACGCCCAACTTTAGGAAAATAAATAATTATGTGAGTGTAAGAAATCCGAAAAAATGAAAGAAAAACGTGCTCAGAGACGTAAGAACAGATTTTTGTTTTTGTTGTTTCCAAGGAGACTAAATAAAAATATTGACAATTGCAGTTGATTTCGTACGCTGTATTCCATTCATCAGTCTATCTTGATCTAAAAATCTTTTGATTTGAGCTCACTTTGATGAATGACCCTACACTTCCCAGCATTTTTTTAATTCTTGATGGATGTTTTATGTATATTTCCAGATTTTTATGGATGACCATATATTTTTAATGTTGTGCCCAGATACTTATTTCTTTGTGGGTTACCCCAGATTTTCATGATGATCCCAGATTTTTTATTTTTACGGACGACTTCAGATTTTAATGGATAATCCTATGCTTTAACGGATAACCCCAGATTTTTACTTTTATGGTTGTCTCTTGATTTTTATTACCTCATATTGTCAAGAATGGCCCTAGACTTTTAGGGATTACTCCAGATTTTTATTTTTTTACGGATAAATTCAGTTTTTCTTGGATGATCCTAGATTTTTAGGAATTACTTCAGATTTTTCGTTTTCACGGATGACTACAGTTCTTCAAGGGTGATCCTAGATTTTAAGGAATTACTCCAGATTTTTATTTTTTATAGATAAATTCAGTTTTTCTTGGATAATCCTAGATTTTTAGGAATTAGCCTACTCTATATTTTTAATTTTTACGGATAACTACACTTCTTCAAGGGTGATACTAGATTTTTCGGAATTACTCCAGAATTTTATTTTTAGGATAAATTCAGTTTTTCTTCGATTACCTTAGATTTTTAGGAATTACTCCAGATTTTTATTTTTATGATGGCCCCTTTGAGCTCAAAATATGTGCACACTTAGTGATGTAATTTACATTCAATTTCTTGCATCACTTGGATAAAGGGGTAATGTATATAATTCATTGCCAACCCTGCAAATATACGAACTACTAACGTCTAAGTAAAGAACTAAAATAACTTATATTCAGAGATAAATATCTAAATAGCAACGCAAAGGTAGACAAAAGGATCAGACATAAAAACTGATAAGAATGGCGAAAAATTTCCTGTCACACATATTGTATTTCTGAAACGTTGGATCTATAAACAGAGCTTATATCCAAACGAGCATTGCCGACACGATTTTATTTAATAAAAATCAATACAATGACGATGATGATGACGATGATTAAGAAACAACATATTATATTAAAGAAAGAAACAACACTTCATTCTATGATAAACTGTCGAGCTCATTTATCAAATGAAACACGATTCCGAACTAAGAATGCATCTAAATCCAAGTTGAGGTTTTAAAAGTTGGGATATGTGGCACAACTTGCATTCCTGCCTCTCGCTGTAGTAGCAACGCATGGTCCTGCTAATCAGGGCATCGCAGCGTCCCTACAAAGCACTGATATGGTCGCTGCTCCTATCTGTGCTTCTCTTTAACGCCACGGTCGCAGTCCGCTCCGCACCTTATCGAACGGCTGCCCGCACAGCTTGCTTGTTTACGCGGCTGCCTATATTATGCGCCTACAGAACAAGTGAAAGTGTCCAAGCGTCCGCAACCAGAATAAAGGACGAAGTTTCAATATCTACAGATACCACAACTCTAATCTGTTTCAGATTAGTTGAAACGACAACAAAATGAATGTCGCTTCATTCTGTGACTTTCTGAAGCGTTCCTTATCATTCCACATTTTCTTTCAGATTGTATTACGCGTCTTCAATTGTTTTGGAGGCTATGGTCATCTCCGTGAAAATTCTAAATTATTATAGTAGCAAAAGACAGACAAAACAAATGACAGTTCATTGTCGTTGCTATTGATACACCTATTATTTTTTACAACTGCTACTTAGATCGTTACTTTCATTTTTTTCAGTTCATTGTCGTTGCTATGGATACACCTATTATTTTTTACAACTGCTACTTAGATCGTTAGTTTCATTTTTTTCAGTTCATTGTCGTCGCTATGGATACACCTATTATTTTTTACAACTGGTACTTAGATCGTTAGTTTCATTTTTTTCAGTTGAATGTCGTTGCTATGGATACACCTACTATTTCTTATAACTGCTACTTAGATCGTTAGTTTCATTTTTTTCAGTTCATTGTCGTTGCTATAGATACACCTATTATTTTTTACAACTGCTACTTAGATCGTTACTTTCATTTTTTTCAGTTCATTGTCGTTGCTATGGATACACCTATTATTTTTTACAACTGCTACTTAGATCGTTAGTTTCATTTTTTTCAGTTCATTGTCGTCGCTATGGATACACCTATTATTTTTTACAACTGCTACTTAGATCGTTAGTTTCATTTTTTTCAGTTGAATGTCGTTGCTATGGATACACCTACTATTTCTTATAACTGCTACTTAGATCGTTAGTTTCATTTTTTTCAGTTCATTGTCGTTGCTATAGATACACCTATTATTTTTTACAACTGCTACTTAGATCGTTACTTTCATTTTTTTCAGTTCATTGTCGTTGCTATGGATACACCTATTATTTTTTACAACTGCTACTTAGATCGTTAGTTTCATTTTTTTCAGTTCATTGTCGTCGCTATGGATACACCTATTATTTTTTACAACTGCTACTTAGATCGTTAGTTTCATTTTTTTCAGTTGAATGTCGTTGCTATGGATACACCTACTATTTCTTATAACTGCTACTTAGATCGTTAGTTTCATTTTTTTCAGTTCATTGTCGTTGCTATAGATACACCTATTATTTTTTACAACTGCTACTTAGATCGTTACTTTCATTTTTTTTTCAGTTCATTGTCGTCGCTATGGATACACCTACTATTTTTTACAACTGCTACTTAGATCGTTAGTTTCATTTTTTTCAGTTCATTGTCGTCGCTATGGATACACATACTATTTTTTATAACTGCTACTTAGATCGTTAGTTTCATTTTTTTCAGTTCATTGTCGTTGCTATGGATACACCTATTATTTTTTACAACTGCTACTTAGATCGTTACTTTCATTTTTTTTCAGTTCATTGTCGTCGCTATGGATACACCTACTATTTTTTACAACTGCTACTTAGATCGTTAGTTTCAATTTTTTCAGTTCATTGTCGTTGCTATGGATACACCTACTATTTTTATAACTGCTACTTAGATCGTTAGTTTCATTTTTTTCAGTTCATTGTCGTCGCTATGGATACACATACTATTTTTTATAACTGCTACTTAGATCGTTAGTTTCATTTTTTTCAGTTCATTGTCGTTGCTATGGATACACCTATTATTTTTTACAACTGCTACTTAGATCGTTACTTTCATTTTTTTTCAGTTCATTGTCGTCGCTATGGATACACTTACTATTTTTTACAACTGCTACTTAGATCGTTAGTTTCAATTTTTTCAGTTCATTGTCGTTGCTATGGATACACCTACTATTTTTTATAACTGCTACTTAGATCGTTTGTTTCATTTTTTTCAGTTCATTGTCGTCGCTATGGATACACCTATTATTTTTTACAACTGCTACTTAGATCGTTAGTTTCATTTTTTTCAGTTCAATGTCGTTGCTATGGATACACCTACTATTTTTTATAACTGCTACTTACATCGTTAGTTTCATTTTTTTCAGTTCATTGTCGTTGCTATGGATACACCTACTATTTTTTATAACTGCTACTTAGATCGTTAGTTTCATTTTTTTCAGTTCATTGTCGTTGTTATGGATACACCTACTATTTTTTATAACTGCTAGTTAGATCGTTAGATTCATTTTTTATTAATACCGAAGTGAAAAACGTATTTTTTTACTTTTTTTTATAATTGTTGGCGAGCGTAGACAAAATATGGTACAAAACACACGTCATAATGAATTATTAATATACTTGTGTGGTTAAATAACTTGTGCTAAGCATTTGTTGTTCAACTTTCACATACATATAATTATTAATATTGTTATCCCACTTGTACAGTACAGTAAATGACTATTATCGCTATATTACCATCGGCAGAGTCTGAACCAGGGAACCCGTTGACTAGCATTATATACGCTAAATCACAGACGACAACGTAGGGAATTTAATAAAAATAGGAACGTGGTCAGTGGATACACGGTTTTAGCATAAAACAAAAAAAATCGGGTACAATTAAACATGTAAAATAATTCACACGAACATTTGACATACAATACTACAAAATATAGTATTCGACAATCATTCTAACAGTATTTTGAGAGAGACTTTGTGAGATGTAATACCACAATAGCACATACTACGCAATGGAAATTTTGTAATACTAAAAAAAGCATCAAATAAAAGTTTCTAATCAATGCTTCAGTAACGTCCGTAGTAAAAATTGACAAAACAAAAGACAGAAAAAAAGCTGCTAATAGATGAAGTAGTTAATTATTCTGGAATCAACAGCAAGTTTATTTAATTCGGTCCAGCATTTCAGAAGGTCACAGTTTCCCGCTGCTGAAAATCTAATGTAATTCACAATCGTCCGTAATTCCTTTTAAGATGAGTGGATTCCCTTCCGAGGCTTATTTTAAGGATTCGTAACAAGCTGCTTTTTACGGTGATGGGTTTTTAGCCCTTCGCCCATCCCCCAAGCTGGAGGACCACCGCTCATCGGCTGTCCGCGACTGCTTATTCAATAAATAAATAAGTAAATCCCGAAAAGGCAAAGTATATGATTATGTCTCGTGGCCAGAATATTGTACGAAATGGAAATATAAAAATTGGAAATTTATCTTTTGAAGAGGTGGAGAAGTTCAATTATCTTGGAGCAACAGTAACAAATATAAATGACACTCGGGAGGGAATTAAACTCAGAATAAAGATGGGAAATTCCTGTTATTATTCGGTTGAGAAGCTTTTATCATCCAGTCAGCTGTCAAAAAATCTGAAAGTTAGAATTTATAAAACAGTTATATTACCGGTTGTTCTTTATGGTTGTGAAACTTGGACTCTCACTTTGAGAGAGGAACATAGGTTAAGGGTGTTTGAGAATAAGGTGCTTAGGAAAATATTTGGGGCTAAGAGGAATGAAGTTAGAGGAGAGTGGAGAAAGTTACACAACACAGAACTGCACGCATTGTATTCTTCACCTGACATAATTAGGAACATTAAATCCAGACGTTTGAGAAGGGCAGGGCATGTAGCACGTATGGGCGAATCCAGAAATGCATGTAGAGTGTTAGTTGGGAGGCCGGAGGGAAAAAGACCTTTAGGGAGGCCGAGACGTAGATGAGAGGATAATATTAAAATGTATTTGAGGGAGGTGGGATATGATGATAGAGACTGGATTAATCTTGCTCAGGATAGGGACCAATGGCGGGCTTATGTGAGGGTGGCAATGAACATCCGGGTTCCTTAAAAGCCAGTAAGTAAGTAATTAAGTAAGTAAGTAAGTAAGTATTCTCTTCCAGGCTTTGTTTAGGTTCACACATATTTGAGCTAAATGACAGCTGTGAGCAGTATGGGATGAAGATGAATGCAAACAAGACGAAGACCATGGTAATAGGAAGAAAAATAAAGAAAGAAAACTTGCAAATTATTAATGAGGCAGTAGAGCAAGTGGACAGCTTCAAATACTTGGGGTGTACTATAAGCAGTAACATGAGCTGGTGCCATCAAGTCAAAAGGAGGATAGCAATGGCAAAGGAAGCTTTTAATAGAAAAAGGAGCATCTTCTGCGGACCTCTGGAAAAGAACTAAGGAAGATACTAGTGAAGTGCTTTGTGAGGAGAGTGGAATTTTATGAGGCAGAAACATGGACATTTCGACAAAGTGAAGATAAACGACTAGGAACATTTGAAATGTGGATATGGAGAAGAATGGAGTGTGAATTTTTTATTTTACTGGGTTATTTTATGACGCTGTACCAACATCTAGGTTATTTAACGTCTGAATGAAGTGAAGGTGATAATGCCGGTGAAATGAGTCTGAAGTCCAGTACCGAAAGTTACCCAGCATTTTCTCATATTGGGTTGAGGGAAAACCGCGGAAAAAACCTCAACCAGGTAGCTTGCTCCGACCGGGATTCGAACCCGGGCCACCTGTGTAGCGTGTAAAATGGACAGAGAGAATAAGAAATGAAGCTGTGTTGGAAAGAGTGGGTGAAGAAAGAATGATGCTGAAACTGATCAGGAAGAGGAAAAAAGAATTGGTTGGGTCACTGACTGAGAAGAAACTGCCTACAATGGCACAAAGGGACAGATGGAAGTTCTGTCTCATGTGCCCGTTACTTGCAAATAATAAACAATGGAAAGCTGCAAGGGATGTAGAGTATTGATTCGCAAGCCTTCATTCTGGTAACGAAATACGGCAGAATTACCTAAGCCAAATAACAAGGTAAACAGAAACAAATGAAGTTCATTCCCCGCTCCTCTTTAATGGTCATTGATCTAATGAATTCGCCGGGCATCCCGATTTTTCAGGGCACGATACAGCGTGAAGTACGACTCATTAACACCGGCGGCAGCGAGGGGGAGGGGGCTACAGGTTCGCGTCCCCATTTACAATTCAACGCTCGTATTTTGTAATGTTTATGTATGACGCTGTATTTTAAAATTTAATTTCAATTATACAATGGAAATAACAATCAACAGAATTGAACCTAATAGAAATATGAAAATATCACACCCGAGATCCACGGGGCCAATAATGAACAAAAATTTTGCAAACAAAACAATAACAAGTTTTGAAAACTAAAGCCGATTATTATTATTCAGGGTGCACGTGACAGGAAAGTGGTTTGCTGTTGTAACGCGATTGAATTTCTTAAAGCTGATGCAAAAACATAAACTAGGTACATTAATTAGGATCAATAGTTCAGTTACTGCTAAGGTAACCCTTACTTACTTACTTATGGCTTTTAAGGAATCCGGAGGTTCATTGCCGCTCTCACATAAGCCCGCCATTGGCCTCTAACTGTGCAAGATTAATCCAGTCTCTACAGTCATATCCCACCTGTCTCAAATACATTTTAATATTATCCTCTCATCTACGTCTCGGCCTCCCCAAAGGTCGTTTTCCCTCCAGCCTTCTAACTAACACTCCATATGCATTTCTGGATTCGCCCATACGTGCTACATGCCCTGCCCATCTCAAACGTCTGGATTTAATGTTCCTAATTATGTCAGGTGAAGAATACAATGCGTGCAGTTCTCCGTTGTGTAACTTTCTCAATTGTCCTGTAACTTCGTCCCTCTTAGCCCCAAATATTTTCCTAAGAACCTTATTCTCAAAATCCTTAACTTATGTTCCTCTCTCAAAGTGAGAGTCCAAGTTTCACAACCATACAGAACAACCGGTAATATAACTGTTTTATAAATTCTAACTTTCAGATTTTTTGACAGCAGACTGGATGATAAAAGCTTCTCAACCATTTCCGATATTTATCTGAGTTTAATTTCCTCGTGAGTGTCATTTTTGGATATTTGTTACTGTTGCTCCAAGATATTTGAATTTTTCCACCTTTTCAAAGATTAAATTTCTAATTTTTATATTTCCATTTCGTACTATGTTCTGGTCACGAGACATAATCATATAGACTACGTTCTATTTTCTCCATTTACTTTCAAACCTATCTCTTTACTTGCTTCCAGTAAAATTCCCGTGTTTTTCCTAATCGTTTGTGGATTTTCTCCTAACATATTCACGTCATCCGCATAGACAAGCAGCTGATGTAACCCATTCTACTCGCAACAGTTAACGAATAAGAGGGTGTAAAACATTTGAAAAATATCTGTGAACTTTCGACAAATATGGTATTACAGTCTTTTGTTACATACAACTTGAGCTATCCGCTCTGAAAATCTGCAAGAATATTTCACTTCTATCTTGTAGGCCTATACTATATACATTATGTACTTGAATGGGTTTAATATAATTCTTTGGGGAGTTGCGATATATTTTTGAACTAATGATCTTATTGTGATACAGTACAGGGTGGAAGTAGATTAATAAAACTGTGCACATTTTTAACTCATTAATCCTTGAATAGAGTACAACAAAAGATTCTAATACTATCTATTAATCCCAAATGAATACTTTCTTCAGAAGAAAAATAATTTTTCCCCAAATATTAACACCGTTTTACTCGATAAGTACTATCAGTACGAGTATGATTTTTTCTCTTATCAGTGGAGAAACTGATATCGAATTATTTACTGGAGTGACAAAGGGAAAGAACTCTTCTGTTCATAGTAAGTGTGTGTGTTTTCATACGTGAGCCGGCGATGTGTTGTTCTAGCGGAATTCTAGTTTCATTTTCTAATTAACTATCTACCTGTATTACAAACCGCATATTAGGTTTTTATTTTTATTTTACAGTATTGTATTGCCCCCTCAATCTGTACAGTTATATCTCTTACACCCTGTATATACGGATTCCATTTGTGTACAGAAAATAGACTCATTCACATTGTTGAGTTTATAGCATACGACGTAAGTGTTTCCATGGCGACGGAAGTCGAATGACGTCGTGTAAGAAATCGTTTCACCAAAGCCTTTCATTTTTTTCTATCAAATTGGTCGAATATAGACATTATAGTACAAATATTAACCCAATTTCTATATATATATACTTCTAAAAGAGGGTGAATTACGTAATCCAAAGGATGAGTTTTATATAATGGTCGCAATTTTCTCCCTAACCAAGTTCCTGGTCAAGAAAGTAATTTGACAGTCCACATAAATGCATGAAGCCAACATTAAACGCAGAGAGTAAATGGGTCTCTAAGAACGGGGAGGTCGTTGTCTAATATAAAACAGTTTCTTCATTTGCATCCAGAAATCGAAGAATGCTAGTTTCGCACGAACCCTGCTGAAGTCAGGAGCATTTGAATGTGGAAGTTACGTCAAGGACATTACAGAGGTGTGAACCCGCTTTCTCGTAAGTTCATCAGTGGCGGATCGCGGTACGAAAAGTGTGATGATGTACGAAATAGAGTATCCATTACATTACGACTTGCTAGACGTCGCATCCAGAGTTTGTTGCTTCTAACCCAGTGGAGGGCTAGCATTTAAAAAAATCGAAAGGTGCGTACTTTTAACATGCTACATATCTTTACGCAGAACTGTGTGTGAGTACGTTCACAAAGAAATTTACTATGATAACAAGGAGAAGACAAGGAAAAAAGAGGAATACAAGGAAAACAAGGGGAATACAAGGACAAACGAGAAATACAAGAAGAACTAAAGTAATACAAGGAGAAATAGGGAATACAAGAAGGAATAGGGGAGTGCAAGAAAAATAGGAAAGTACAACGAGAAATAGGGGAATACAAGGAGGAATATAGGAGTACAAGAAAAATAGGAAAGTACAACGAGAAATAGGTGAATACAAGGAGGAATGAGGGAATAAAAGGAGGAATAGGGGAGTACAAAAAAATAGGGAAGTACAACGAGAAATAGGTGAATACAAGGAGGAATGAGGGAATAAAAGAAGGAATAGGGGAGTACAAGAAAAAATAGGGAATACAACGAGAAATAGGTGAATACAAGGAGGAATGAGGGAATAAAAGAAGGAATAGGAGAGTACAAGAAAAAATAGGGAATACAACGAGAAATAGGGGAATACGAGGAGGAATGAGGGAATACAAGGAAAACATGGGGAATACAAGGATAAACGGAAAATACAAGGAGAACTAAAGTAATACAAGGAGAAATAGGGGAATACAAGGAGCAATATGGGAGTACAAGAAAAAATAGGGAAGTACAACGATAAATAGGGGAATACAATGAGGAATAGGGGGTACAAGGAGGAATATGGGAGTACAAGAAAAAATAGGGAAGTACAACGAGAAATAGGGGAATACAAGGAGGAATAGGGGGTACAAGGAGGAATATGGGAGTACAAGAAAAAATAAGGAAGTACAACGAGAAATAGGGGAATACAGAACAAAAAGGGTAAAGAAGGAGAAAGGGGAAGTAAAAGGAGAACTAAGGGCATACAAAGCGAATAAGGGGAACAGAAGGAGAACAAGAGAAATACAAAAAGGAAAGGAGAAAAAGGAGAACAAGCGGAATAGAAAAGAGAACAAGGAATGAGAGGAGAACAAGGGAAATACGAGAAAAATAAAGGTGGTACTATGGCTGAGCAACACACTGACATGTCCGTACATGCCCCTCATTACTCATTCCTAGAGCAATGTTCAGGGCTACTCAAGATGTTTTTTTAAATCAAAAACACACAACTGCGATCAACTTTTAGGATAGCGACTAATATTCTACAGATGTCTGCAGTAAAGATAGCAAGGCAAAGATTCTTTTGCAGCTGTGGTATTTTCTTCTTATCTTTGACATAAAAGATCCTCTCAAAGATTTGGAATTGAAAGAACTAGATGTGACGTCCGCTGAGGACTAATGAGTCAGTCGCTGCATGACTCGTTAAGTCGTTCGTTAGAAAGGACCGCACTCGACTCAAACAAATTATTAAATCCGATTTCATTACCAAGTCAAATCCATCCTTACTCCCACCCCGAGCCGATGTGCCTTGAATTTTAAATCCGAAACTCCCTTTTTATTTAACAACTTGTTAACTCTATTAACAGTTTCTCTTGCTGCTTTCTCTGTAGCAATCAAGAGACACGAGTCTTCAACTTGCGATGAATTACTAGAAATTCCAATTTCTGATATAATCGGAGGAAAATTAATATTATGTAGAGGTTAAGTCTGCATTTGCTATTACTTGTTTATGTTTACATGAGAGAAAATGAGCAAATGTAAACAATACACTCTTTCCTGTATCGCTGCTACAATCGTATCCAAGGAAACTGTAGACTATTTTGAGGTCGATTAGCTTTTGTTTTTAAATTTTTACAGCTTACTATGAAGCACGTATTTCACAGTGAAACAGTATATAATACAACTGATGTGTTGTAGCTAGAATGTAGATGTTAGTGTAACGCATGCGTAGTAGGCCTTTTACTTTCCTAAAAGCCAAAAGGTCATTGCATTATTCTACGATGCCGTGCTGCTTCAATCATTCATTTATTTATTAATTTATCCATTCATTCATTCATTCATTGATTCATTCATTCATTCAGCCATTAATTAATTAATTAATTCATTCATTCATTCAGTCATTTATTAATTCATTCATTCATATTCTTATTTATTTATTTATATTTTTATGTGTTTATTTATTTACTTACTTATTATTGTTTATTTATTTATATATTTATTTATTTATATATTTCTTTATTCATTTATTTATTCATTCATTTATATATTTATTTATTTATTCATTAATTCATGCATTTATTTCCTTTTTTATTTACTTACTCACTCACTCACTCACTCACGCACCCATTCATTCATTCATTCATTCATTTATATTCTTATTTATTTATTTATTTATTTATATATATTTATTTACTTATTTATTTATAGTTTTATTTATTCATTTACTTATTTATTTACTTGTTTATTTATTTATTTAATTATTTATTTACATATTTCTTTATTTATATATTCATTCATTCATTTATTTCATTTTTTATTTACTCACTCACTCATTCATTTATTTATATTTTTATTTGTTTATTTATTTTTTTATTTATATATCTCTTTATTCATTCATTTACATATATGTATATATATATATATATATATATATATATATATATATATATATATTTACACATTCAATCATTCATTCATTTCCTTTTTTATTTACTCACTCATTGATTTATTTATTTATTTATTTATTTATTTATTTATTTATTTATTTATTTATTTATTTACAGTATTAATTTTTTACTGTTCTCTATTTATTTTCAATGCCAGTATTTATAATGCCTGTTTTAGTGAAGAACTGTTTTCAGAACACGCACCCATTCATTCATTCATTCATTCATTTATATTCTTATTTATTTATTTATTTATTTATATATATTTATTTACTTATTTATTTATAGTTTTATTTATTCATTTACTTATTTATTTACTTGTTTATTTATTTATTTAATTATTTATTTACATATTTCTTTATTTATATATTCATTCATTCATTTATTTCATTTTTTATTTACTCACTCACTCATTCATTTATTTATATTTTTATTTGTTTATTTATTTTTTTATTTATATATCTCTTTATTCATTCATTTACATATATGTATATCTATATGTATATATATATATATATATATATATATATATATATATATATATATATTTACACATTCAATCATTCATTCATTTCCTTTTTTATTTACTCACTCATTGATTTATTTATTTATTTATTTATTTATTTATTTATTTACAGTATTAATTTTTTACTGTTCTCTATTTATTTTCAATGCCAGTATTTATAATGCCTGTTTTAGTGAAGAACTGTTTTCAGAACATGGGAGGAGTGATAGTAGGAAGGAGAATAAAGTGTATAAGATTTGATGCTGATATGGCGTTGTTAGCAGAAGAGGAGATGATACTAAGGGATATGCTACTGGAGCTAAATGACAGCTGTGAGCAGTATGGGATGAAGATAAATACAAACAAGACGAAGACCATGGTTATAGGAAGAAAAGTAAAGAAGATAAACTTCGAATTCTAAATGGGGCAGTAGAGCAAGTGGACAGCTTCAAATACTTGGGGTGTACTATAAGCAGTAACATGAGCTGCTGCCAGGAAGTCAAAAGGAGGATAGCAATGGCAAAGGGAGCTTTTAATAGAAAAAGAGCATCTTCTGTGGATCTCTGGAAAAAGAACTAAGGAAGAGACTAATGAAGTCCTTGGTGTGGAGTGTGACGTTGTAAGGGGCAGAAACATGGACATGACGACGAAGTGAAGAGAAGCGACCAGAAGTAGTTGAAATGTGGATATGGAGAAGAATGGAGGTGTGAAATGGACAGTCAAAATAATAAATGAAGCTGTGTTGGAAAGAGTGGGTGAAGAAAGAATGATGTTGAAACTGATCAGGAAGAGAAAAAGGAATTGGTTAGGTCACTGGCTGAGGAGAAACTGCCTACTGAAGGATGCACTGGAAGGAATGGTGAACGGGAGAAAAGTTCGGGGTAGAAGAAGATATCAGATGATAGACAACATTAAGACATACGGATCATATGAGGAGACAAAGAGGATGACAGAAAATAAGGAAGATTGGAGAAAGCTGGGTTTGCAGTGAAAGACCTGTCCTTGTGCAGAACACTGTCAATCAATGATTATGAAATTAAATAATAACATCACCTTAACAAAATTGTCGCGTTGGTCGTTTTTACCCGAGCCCCTTGAATTTTTTTATATTTACACTGCTTTAGCCATTTCAAAAATATTGAATTTCTATATCTGGATTAATTAATAGTACATTATGCAACGAGCCTATTATGATAGTAATTAAGATGCGAGTATGTTTATGAAACGAGCGCAGGCGAGTTTCATAATTTTCATACGAGCGTCTTAATTACCATTATAGGCGAGTTTCATACGACTTTTTATGCTCGACCAGATTTCTAACTTGAAATTATTCATAAGTATTCATGTTATTCTTATCTGACTAGAGAGCGGAACTGACCTTGTGCAATATCTAGTAAATTGTGAGATGTGCGCAGACGCGAAAGTATTGATTTTTTCCTAGAAACAAATGTCATTGACCTTGATATAATCTAGAGAGTAAAATAAAGATTAATCTTGATATAACCTTGAAATTGATTTAGAATTGAAAAACGAGATGACAAATTGAATTTATTTGAATATTATTTACAATTAACGCTAATTATTATAGTAACAGAACATAACCTTCTGCGACAGTATTGGATTTCCAGCCTCCGTGACGTTTCGCTAGTTGTCTTTCGATTGCATATCCGAGAATAATCGATACTTGCGCTTTCGTATTCCTACTTCTGATTGGTGGAACACCTGAACTTTAATGAATAGGTGTACTTTAATGAGGTGCATTAAAGGTCTGCTACCAGGTGTATAATTACTACATTTCGGTATGGTCGAGCATAAAATACATTAAGGCCAGGTTGCAGAAACACCGATCAAAATATGATTGGCAATCAAGGAGGGTTTGATTGGCCATCAGTTCTATTTCTGTTGCAGAAAGAACAGTCAGTCTTGATCGGAGATCAGTCTTCCATCAGATTTGATCAACAGATTTTTGCTGGTTAAGTCACTGATCATCGATCAAGTAGGCTATTTATGTTGTTCTGTTTGTAATGCAGTCACTGTAATGTATATAGTAAATAGTTATAGCGTAACAATATTGTTTTCGACATAATGGATTCTTCTGATGAAGAAATTTTAGAATGAAAAAAAATATATATTATTAAGAAGAAGGCGTTTCCGTGATAGACATGAATTGTTTTTATGTATAATGACAGAGAGTTTGAGCAAAGATTTAGGTTAAGTAAGGATTCGTGTGTTATGTTACTTTCAAAAATTGAAACAAATACTCGTATATGCAGACAGACAAATCGAAACCTTCCACTTTCTCCTATGAACCAAGTTCTAATAATGCTGAGATTTTATGCTGTTGGAATTTTTCAGGCGGTCTTGGGTTATCTTGTTAGGGTCCACAAATCAACTATTTGCAGAGTAGTTAGGAATGTTACGTATGAAATTGTTTTGTTATGGCAGGGTCTCATAAATCCCCAAACTTCAAACAGGGAACGATTTGAAATCCAGAGAGAATTTTCAGCCATGTCAGGATTTCCAAGAGTAGCTTGGTTGTATAGACTGCTCACATCCCCATCCAATCACCTGGTTGAAATGATGCCGAACTTTATCGAAATAGAAAAGGTTTCTTTTCTGTGAATGTACAGGCAATATGTAGTCTACACCATCATTGAAATTCTGGAATGTTGTAGCCTGTTGGCAGGGTTCTACACATGACAACACAATATTTTTAATGAGTAGGTTACGAGCTCAATTTGTAAACAGAGAGATGGGAAATGGAATTATTTTGGGTTATGGAGGCTATGCATATTCCAATTTCTTGTCGATTCCCCTAGCAAATCCCACAACAGAAGCCCCCTCACGTTTTTTGTTTGCTTCATTTTTTTCACTATATTGTAGTCTACATACAAATAGAATCCGCCTATTTCCTTTTTACAAAAAGCAACAAAACAGCAAAACATTCACTTGAACATTCACTTGTTTTCCTAGTCACCGCCCACTTGATGCATTCGTTTCGCGACTTTTAAAGAGCATCAAATTGGCTGTGGTTACTAAATAGCGCTGTTGTCAAATGTATTTCTTTCTCAAATCAGCAATTAGTAAATTGAGACAAGTTGATTGGAGATTCATTTTCGTGCAACGCAATGAACAATCAAATAAATCAGACATCAACAGATTGGCGATCAGGGACTGATTTGATTTGCGTTTCTGCAGCCGGGCCTTAAACTTCAATGTAACAGAGAACTTGTATAATTTTAGTTACTTCAAGTTTAAAAAATAAAACACTTTCGCTGAAAACAAGGAAGGACATAAGATACTGCGTCCCCATAGCAACCAGGGAGTAGAGAACAATCGATTCGAGATCGGAGTGGACACGGTGACGAATGCGAGACATTTCCTGCGAGAAATAGCGGGCGGAGATTAAGGTTGTATCGCATTTATCTCGCTTCGGATTTGTTGAAGATTCGTGTCCTCTCGCAGCTGTGGAGAGCAGTGGATCCTTCTCAAGCGTTACTGAACACTTTCATTATTACCTTTCCTGGAAATATCGCACTTTCATGCCAGTATGCAGTGAAATTTGTTCCTTTTCGCAATCTTTTCAAAGTCGTTTTACTTGAAGCGATTCTTGGCTTCACTTATTAAGAAACTCAGTGTCTTCTATGCATGTCACTTCTTGTCCTTTCCGCTCATCTTTTTTTTTTTATTCTTCTCCCCTTCCCTCTGCTTGTCAGAACATTGTCTATTCCTCTCTTTTCTTTTGTCATTTGTTCTAGTTTCTTCATTTATTTTCGTCCGTTTTCTTACTTTTCGTTTTCGTTTATGTATTGAAGGCCATGAATTGACACTGTATTGTTTTGTTTTTTTATTTTTGTTGACTATTTCGTTTATATGACGTCATTCCATTTTCGACCAATGAAGTGTAATGAAATTTTGAATTCCAACCAATCACAGTCAGACTTTGCGATAATTTCTGCAGCTAGATTTATCGCTATCAATTTATCGCATGGTCGTTCTTTTGTTTAGCCGTTGTCGCCAACTGTTTCCCCGTAAATTGATGATCATGAATACATTAAGATGCAACTACACGGTTAAACTTTTCTTTCAACTTTAAAGCAATGAATGCAAGATTGAGATTTAATATTAATTAATATATTTACGCAGTGAAGACCACGTTCAAAACGGCGCACCATGTAGACACAAAGTATTTATGCATCTTAATTGAACGTACCTTTTAAACTTGATTCTTTCAATATTCTTCCCAGATTGCACGCATACGCGATTGGAATATTGAACTGTGTAGATGCAGCTTTAGTTCCGTTACACACTACAGAGAGAATGCGTTTGTCGAGCTATAAAAAATGCTTTCGTGTAGCACTGATTGTAAGTAACGATCGAAACAAGGCACAGCTGACATTGGTCCTGCTTCCACAGGTAGGCCTAACGTAACCTATAAAATTGTAGCCTATAACATTTGTATTGAAATTAAACAATTAATAGACGTTCAAATTTATGTAACATCATCGCATATCAAACTCAAAGACCTTGCATAGTAATAATGTCTTTCATCAAACTGCCTTTCTTATAGCGTAATAAAATTCGTGTTTTAATTAGGCCTATCTATACAGAGATGACTTCACTGTGTAGCAACATGTCTCGCTGTGAATACATAAGCATTGGTATATAGCTGTCCCCACTGATACTGTTAAATTAAATTATGATTTCAGCAGATAATGAAAATGTATTTGTTATAATAATAAGAGAAAAGTGCAGTACATGTAATTAACAATGTTAAACCTGTATTTCGCTTTTCGCAATTGACATTACTTAATAATAACATCGAATTTCTTTATTGCAATAATCGATATTTATCTACGAGTATTTCAACTTCACAATGTCTGAATAGGTTAAGTATTCGTTAATATACAATTATTAACATTTTGTGATCGAATTTTAGGGATATATTATTTACATTTTTATTTTATTCACGAAATAGTCCTAATAAATGTCACTCGAGGTCTGAGATTTCCCAGATAAATCCACGAGCGACGCTCGTGGATTTATCGGCAGATCTCAGACCTCTCGTGATATTACTACAGATTATTTATTTTTTGTAATAGTCTAGGGCAGCCGTGGCGAAAATGTGATCGTGCGCCGAGCCACTGTGTAACCTGCAACGTGCATAGCACCTATGGAGGGAGGCGGACACCCGAAGGGGAAGTGAAGCAACTGTCTGACTTATCAACGGATTTTCATTTTCCTTACGTCAAGCACTTAAATATAATTTTATACAGTATAAGGCTACAAACTAATGTTTAGTACGTGTAACGAAGAAAGAAATGAACAAGAAAACATAGGACACATTATCACAACCTAAAATTAACTGTCTTCAGAATGTCTCTGCTACAGAGTTTCAAAATCAGGAATTATGTCATTTACTGCCAGTCGTAGTTGATCACGAAGGTATTTGTCTGTCAGTCGTGATGTAAATTTGGTTTTTGCTATTTTAATTGTTGAAAATAATTTTTCACAAACGTAAGTTGTAGCGAACATGGCTTCAACAGAGCAAGCGAAAGAACGAAGCTTCGGGTATTTATTTTTTGGCAAAGATTTGAAAGTTCAACATTTGTCAAGTCCTTACATCTAGCTTTCATTTGACATCACATTGTAAATCAGTGAGTTCAAATTGAAGAGCTAACCGCATTATTCGTACATCTGCTGAAAAAGGATCAACATTCAGAGATAATATAATAATAATAATAATAATAATAATAATAATAATAATAATAATAATAATAATAACAACAACAATAACACTTAACTTTTTAATGTTTCATCAGTAACATGTAGTATAATGCCGTTTTATGTTATACAACCGTTTTCCTCGTAATACTTGTGAACAAATCATACATTTAATATTCTCATCATATTGGGAGCAAAAAAAAAAAAAAAAAAAAATGCGTCCTCCCATCTTGCTTGAAACTTTCGTTTTTGTAGAGGTACATGGTTTCGAGAGAGACATTGCGACGATACGCCACTCGCAGGTCAGAGACAAATACAAATGGAACGGAGTTTGACTCCAGCGAGTGAGAGGGTGGGGGTTAGGAGAGGTAGGAAGCAATAGAAATGCAAAGTTGTCATTGCGAGCCACAATGTGCTCGCGAGTCACATTTTCGCCACTGCTGGTATAGAGACATTTCACCAAACATGATTAGTTAATATTTTATTAAGTTTTAGTCCTCTGTTAAACAAATCCGCATTTCACCACGACAATTTAAGAGTATAATTAGTAAGAAAAATGCATTGCTGTACTTGTAATAACAAAATACATTCTTGTATAGAATTATAAAGTTTAAAAATTAATTTCGACTGTGTTTAGGAACTACCGTATGATTATATTCACGGTAAATTCAATACTGTAGGTAATCAATCCCTGTTTTTTCCTTGATTATTTAACGACGCTTGATTATTTAACAAGGTTAATCAGCGTCGATGGGATTGGTGATATCGAGATGGTATATCGCGAGATGAGGCCGAGGATTCGCCATATATTACCTGACATTTGCCTTATACTTGGAAACAACCTCGGAGAAAACCCCACCAGGTTATCAGCCCAAACGGGAATCGAACCTACGACCGAGCGCAACTCCGGATCGGAAGACAAACGTCTTAGTCGATTAAGCTACGCTGGTGGCGCTAACCCCTGTTCAGTATTAAAGGTGAATAAAGATAAAATCCTATGTTAGATCAGACATTACTCCCTTCTCAATCCTTGACAACAGATATCACTCTTCAGAGACCTCTGTTAATAAGTACACATACTAATCTATCTCTTAGCATTGTTTCTATTGTTAAATATAGGCTACGTCAAAATAAATAAAAAGAAATGATGAATTCTTTTGAAAGTTGGGCATACTTAGTTACAAATGGCCTTAGAGAACCCGGAGGTTCATTGCCGCCCTCACATAAGCCCGCCATCGGTCCCTATCCTGTGCAAGATTAATCCAGTCTCCATCATCATATCCCACCTCCCTCAAATCCATTTTAATATTATCCTCCCATCTACGTCTCGGCCTCCCCAAGGGTCTTTTTCTCTCCGGCCTTCCAACTAACACTCCATATGCATTTCTGGATTCGTCCATACGTGCTACATACCCTGCCCATCTCAAACGTCTGGATTTAATGTTCCTAATTATGTCAGATGAAGAATACAATGCGTGCAGTTCTGTGTTGTGTAACTTTCTTCATTCTGCTGTAACTTCATCCCTCTTAGCCCCAAATATTTTCTTAAGCACCTTATTGTCGAACACTCTTAACCTCTGTTCCTCTCTCAAAGTGATAGTCCAAGTTTCACAACCATAGAGAACAACCGGTAATATAACTGTTTTATAAATTCTAACCTTCAGTTTTTTTAGTGTGAAAGCTTGGCTAGCAATAAAAAATGCAATATGTTCGTTTACCTTCTGAATCTCGACTACAATAATTCATTTAGTGTTCTGCCCAAGGGCAGGTCTTTCACTGCAAACCCAGCTTTCTCCAATCTTTCTTATTTTGTGCCTTCCTTTTCGTTTCCTCATATGATCCATATATATCTTATAGACTGAAATAGGGATAGAATGTAAGTTCACAAAAAAGGTGCAGATGTGTGTGTGTGTGTGTGTCTACCCACTTCACTTGCGTGATTCGGGTCAAGCATACTGCATAGGCTATAGATGGCAGGACTATGACCCATTTTGAGTTGCACACCACTTCGGCGGGCCACGTTATGCATGATGTTTCTCTGTGAAGAGTTATTTCGTGTACTAGGGTAAGTGTATGTGTAAGTGTTCGTGTAAGTGTAGTGTAGGGAATGGGCGAGGATAATAATGAAGGCGAAGAAGGGAGAAGGGGAACCCGGTGCCGGCACGTAGCCTACTCTTGTCTAATAGCACCAAAGGGGCCGCCAGGCTTAACGTCCTCGTCCGACGGACGAATCATTATCAACAGTGACATATGCCTTCTCTTCATATGCACTGCGGAGAGATTTGGGATTTAACTCAGGCATATTAGTGCACAATTTAGTGATTATAAGTGTTGAGCACCGCCATGTCTCCTAGTTTCGAGGTATAAATTTTACATGAAAATTTCTGACCATGCCGGGAATTGAATCAGGGCCGGCTAGCCTGGAGACAAGACGCGATACCACAGAGCTAACTCGGCGGACTTTATAAAAAGGTCAAAGTGCCGTATTCTTGCCTTGTAGGCGTTCGTAAAACATTTCTGTAAGATGGTTTTATTCAGAAATAAAGTGCTTCATATTTATGCATTTTCCTTGAATCTTTTAAATGGTTTCCAACAATGAAACCACTTAAGGGACGCCACGCAGGACAGTTTTATTTCCTCTGCATCCACTATCGAGCTCGATCAGCTTCTGTCTGCGCTAGCAGCTCCATCCATTAACGTCTTTCAGAAGTAATGCGTACCAGCTCTCAGCTATTGTTACAACTTCGGTGAAGCAGCCTGAAATGCCGCCGTGTTGTGAGTGGCTGCCTACAAATCTATCACTCTGATCAGAGGGCTGACTTGGAGAAGTAACGTCCTCAATCAATGGAGTCCATCTATCAAGAGTAGCTTACAAATACAGGGACATCATTTTATTTTTACTTCAATTTTTATTGTACCTGAATTTTTAAATGTACTTCACTCCCACCCCTTTACTAAGGAATTTCCAACTCCACACAGAACCAAGACCGCAGATAGTAAGCAGTACTGAGTTACTGAGTATAGTACGTTCCAGAAATATGTTCGCGTTTTCCAGTGACGAAAGAGCTTTCAATATTGAATCATATTTTCGCACAGGTACTGTCCGTTTGCCTACGTCGCATCCCGATTTCCCCCACCTGCTTCTGCTAGCCCCTCTGTAATAGCTGGGCTGTCTTAACTCTTTTCTGAAAACATTAATTTCTCTTAGGAATTGGACGTTTACGTAATATTATACAGCTGTTTAATTTAACTTAAATAAAAGGGCCTCGTTAAGTAATTAACTGTCACGTGATTTCCTCCCTTTCTACAATCCTGCGGCATAACCACTTGGACGGACAGTAGATAGCATGTCTGAGTAATTTTATATTTTCGGGTCGGGCAGAAGTGAAGATTGAATTTACAGTACGTAGAGTAGGTACAGAATTATTTCAACATGAGTTACTAGTACGAAGGACGAAACTGGCAATTGGAATTAGATGCAATAGTCTATAGTGCGATAATATGCACAAAAGAACTGAAGCCTGTATCGAAATGAACGGCCACCATTTTCAAAATTGTGTTTAAATATTCATAGTATGATTATTTTTCAATTTAACTTCTTTCTCTATATTGTACGCTAATGTGCTGTAGACAGTATAATATACACTGCATAATGAATACGTTCGCATGGATAACTCGCTTCGTGAGTAAAAACACTTATTCTTAATACAGTACTGTACTTTGATTAAAGAAAAACCTAATGAAAATTATCAAACTCAAAATCGCGATATTTCCTAGTTTACGTAAATGGATGAACTATTTTTCTTCCTTCCTATACTTAGTAGAGTGATCTGTTTGTGTTTTACGCCAGTATCATCGTACTCCAGTCTTGGAGGGGGGAGCAAGCGGTGTTTCCGGTTCTCTAAAGGTATAGACAGGTTAATATTAAAAATGTTAGTAAAAATAAAATGATGTCCCTGTATCAGCGCCATAATGTACATTTATCAGGCTTTACAATATTCCTGTATTGAAAAATATGTCAATGTTAAGAGGGCCTTGTTAGGCACTTCAGCTCTTGCAAAGAAACAAATGCCACAAAAAAGTGACACGGAGACAAATGAAAACGTACATATCTGGTCTACACAATCTTACACTGACAACAGAAATACATCTAGGATGTATTTTTCTGTTTGTGATTATGTATTCAGTCTCTTTTTTTATTATATATTATTATTATTATTATTATTATTATTATTATTATTATTATTATTATTATTATTATTATTTTAAAGTTAATACTGATTGTGTATATGGGCTATTCCATCCCAAATCGACCGAAATATAGAGAAATTGACCTTCCAATTTTTAAATACAATGAAACTTTTTCTGTCCCTTGACAACTGTGATACAATGCTTTGTGCAAGTTTGAGCATCAGAACTTCATAGTGTTGAAATTAATAGTACATTATGCAACGAGCCTATAATGAAGGTAATTAAGAAGTGAGTATGGATATTTATGAAACGAGCGCAAGCGAGTTTCATAATTTTCATACGAGCTTCTTAATTACCATTATAGGCGAGTTTCATACGACTTTTTATGCTCGACCATATTTCTAACTTGATATTATTAATTTTCTTTGTATCTGACATTGACCAATGTCCCGTATGTTATGAGATGTGCGCAGACGCGAAAGTATTGATTTTTTCCGAGGAACAGATGTCCACATTGACCTTGCTAGGCCATAAGAACCTACAGAGATAACATTGAAATTAAATTAGACATTGAAAAACGAGATGAGAAATTGAATTTACTTGAATATTATTTACAATTAACGCTAATTATTATAGTAACAGAACATAACCTTCTGCGACAGTATTGGATTTCCAGCCTCCGTGACTTTTCGCTAATTCTCTTTCGATTGCATATGCGAGAATAATCGATACTTGCGGTTTTATAACGGTAGAAAGCTGACCTGTCATTGGCTGAACAGTTGTAACCTGAGTCGTCATTGGCTGAAAGACCTGATCTTTAATGAGTAGGTGCACTTTAATGACATGCATTAAAGGTCTGCTACCAGGTGTATAATTACTACATTTCGGCATGGTCGAGCATAAAAATATTTAAATTTATCGTATTTTCATAAAGTTAGCAACTTTAAACTGTTGTGGCTCCGAAACCCTTTTACCCAATGATCAAAATCATGGTTTATTTTGATGCTGAAATGTTAAAGTTTGTATTGGCATGTAAACAGTTTTTCATACTTTTTATGGAAATGGAGAAATTTAGATTTTTCGTCATTAAGACGCCTTTACCCACGAAAAAATATTTAAAAAATACATGGTTAGATTCCGTATAGAAAGTACAAATAAAAACGTATTTTTTACTGGTGAACCGTTGATAAGAAAGTATTGAAAATATCAAATAAAGAAAATAAATAGTACGCGCGTGAACTAACCAGCTGACTGTGAGGCGGGAGCTAGCCGAGACAAGCAAGGCCTGGAGACATAAACACGTGACGTATCGTCTAGTAGCGCATAGCTGGACTAGCTTTATCACAGGTTTTCATAAACACAGGAGTAAAATGACGCCCAACGCTCGCTTATCTTCATCTCTCGGCTTGTGCGTGCGGTACTGCGCCGTTCAAGTCCAGGCGTGTGAAAATAATCTATTTAATACCCTCGAAACTTATTGCCGAGCCACTAAGCAAACAATGCTGAATCCCTCTTAATAATGCAAGGTTTTTTCTCAATATTTTTTTTACATTTTTACAAATTGGCAAAAAGCCTAAAAGTAAGTAAAATCAGATTATCTGTCTCTCTGTGTACAACAAAAATAAGGATTACTTCTTATCATAATCTACCAAATGTCAGCTTCAAAATAAGCTCTCGTTCAATGTTCTGCAGTAAATGGTTCCAGAGTTCTGAGCGCTGAAAGAGGTTTGTTTTTTCTAAAATACGCTAAATTTGTCGCTCAACAACACGAAAACCGTTTGACTTTCGATAGTATATTTTTGCAAATGCACTCCCCTTAGCACCTTGTACAGTATAAATAGGGAAAAAATTAGGGTATAAAAGTGCGAGGTTTTTTACTGATCGATTTCATATGGAATAGCGCATATATATTCAATCTCTCTTTTTTACTTTATTATGTTTATCATTATTTTTAAGTTAATATTTGTATACCGGTATGTATTTTTCTGTATGTGATTTGATCCTGGTTGAGTGGAAGAGAAGGCCTGATGGCCTTAACTCTGCCAGGGAAAATAAAACTATTATTAGCCTATTATTATTATTATTATTATTATTATTATTATTATTATTATTATTATTATTATTATTATCAAGTGAGATTTACTGCATGATAATAAATGTACATATCAATCAGAACCATAATTTTACATTATAATGTTGTAAAATCAACGAAAAAAAAAAAAAGAAATTAATGGAGAAAGAAAGGTAAAAGAAATTAAATGGCAACAAATATAGGAAGAAGCGAAGGAGGTAGAATAAGAAACATCCTGGAAAACATAGGTGGAAGAAATATATTAAAATTGAATTTGAGGGAGATGGGATATGGTGATAGAGTGTGGATTAATCTTGCTCAGGATAGGGCTCGATGGCGTGCTTATGTGAGGGCGGCAATGAACCTCCGGGTTCCTTGTAAGTAAGTAAGAGACTAGTGAAGTGCTTTGTGTCGAGCGTAGCATTGTATGGGGAAGAAGCATGGATATTACGACGAAATGAAGAGAAGCGATTAGAAGCATTTGAAATGTGGATATGGATAAGAATGGAGTGTGTGAAATAGACAGACAGAATAAGAAATGAAGCTGTGTTGGAAAGAGTGGGTGAAGAAAGAATGATGTTGAAACTGATCAGGAAGAGGAAAAGGAATTGGCTCGGTCACTGGTTGAGAAGAAACTGCCTACTGAAGGATGCACTGGAAGGAATGGTGAACGGGAGAAGAGTTCGGGGTAGAAGAAGATATCAGATGATAGACGACATTAAGATATATGGATCATATGAGGAGACTAAGGGGAAGACAGAAAATAAGAAAGACTGGAGAATGCTGGGTTTGCAGTGAAAAACTTGCCCATCGGTAAAACACTATGAATGAATGAACGAATGAAGAAATTAACAAATGAACAAAAGAAGAAAAATGGACGTACCGGGACTAAAAGAATAAACAGAAATAAAGAGAGGTAAAAGAGAGAAACGAAGAATTAAAATAAAATGAAGATGAAAAGAGAAAAGAAAAATAAGACAAAAATACGTGATGAAGAACAGATAGAATGAAGAAGAAAGACAATGAATGATGAATAAGTGAATCAGTCAAGCTACGATTGAATGAAAAAGCGAATAAAACATAAAAAAAAAAGATAATTAAATTAAAACCAAAGGAAAAACCAAGCGAACTCAGGTGTGTAAACAACTGAAACACGTCAACTTCTTTGATGCAACTTTGTACGAAATAAAGATGCATCCTCGCAGTTCCATCTACAGGGAAAAGTCTACATTTGGAGCTCGGATTCACGTAAGAGCTCCTGCCATCTGGCGGCAAATAGGCGAACTTTCAGCCGACAGAGAGCGTTGCTGTACATATTCTGCGGAAACAATTGGAAATGTAATAAACTGCAGATTCTCTTGACGATGTTGGCAGATTCGTCACATCTCATGTTGAATATTAAATTACAAAAAAACACAATCAACTGTTCATAAATAGTACAGTTTATGAGTTCTGATTAGTGTCAAATATAATGGTAATGTTACATTTATTTTCTGTGCACGCGTATACAAAAGTATATTTAATTGTTACATCAATTTAGCATTATTTACTGCAAACAGACACATGAGGCGAGTATTTTAATAATGTTCATAGCTCTACGTAAGTCAAAACTCATCCTGCCTAGGTTTTTCCGTGGTTTTCCTAAGGAGCTAAGACAAATGTCGGGATAAGCCCTAAAAGAAATGGGTCACGGACCTGCACTCATATCCCCATTAATCTCCCTAATTACTTTAAATTAATTAAATATTTACATCTCTCCCCTCTTCGTAATTGAGCCATCATATAGCCAAATGGCTTGTCTCAAAATTGAGACGATTCAACAAGGCTCATGACAACAATCACCTCCTACATAATAGCCAAATTGGCTAGTCTCTTATACATGAGACAACTCATCTCGCCTAAGGTATTCCGTGGTTTTCCTCAGGCGTGATACAAATGTCGGGATGAGTCCTATAAGAAATGGGCCACGGACCTATATGCCCTTCCCCATATATATTCCACTCTTATTATAAACGATGTATGCCCTAGTTCAGATAATATAAATAGTCTATTAAATATACGAGGTCACTCAATAAGTCGCAAATTGAAAGGACAGGGACCTCTCAAATTGCAGATTAGATTTCACGGCGCTTCTTCCGACGGCCTTCACGTGCTTTGTCATCGAACAACAGATGACGGCGTCTTGCTATTCTAACGGCAAACACCAGCCAACTCCTCCTCGCCCCGTTCCGTGATCAATTGATCAAAGTCAGCCCCCCCCCCCGCGTATGTGGTACCTAAGAGGTTACGTCCAATTTCGGCTTCCCCTTCAAAATTTTCTAGAGCTCCCTCTGGGGAGCAGCGTAACCCGGAGTGAGACTAGTGGCCAACAGGCTTGGAGCTCACATATTTAGTTTTGTACAGCCCCCAACCCATTGCAAGGACGCGTTTTGCGTACCTTTTAAATTTTCCTCCCAATTCTCCTTCGATTTTTCGATTCGACGTAAGTCAAAATATAATATTACCATTGGTGAAGATATTCACTTTTTCACACACTTTGAAACACTTATAAAATCATTGATGATTAGAGATGGTGGAAATAATTTAAATACCGATATATTGATATTGCAATATATTGCAAACGTAATTTCGATAAACGATATATATTGCAGAAAATATATCGGTATATCGCTATTCCGTAAGCAAATTAATAGATACTAATGCAATTACATTTGCAAGTGTATATTTATTACAATAAACTTACTTACATTTTAATAGCCTATTCCTTATTAGCAGGGAAAGGATTTATATGTAAATACATATTTACTTATAAAGCTAATATAATTTATATTTTGCATTATCTTTATGTTTCACAATGTGTAGGGTTGAAAAATCCTACTTTTATTTTCCATATTTTTCCATATTTTAGAGTTTAGTACATATTTTCGTTAATTTCCATATATTTTCCATATTTCATATAAAACAGTCCATATTATATTAGGTTTAACAATAAAACAAAACAAAATTCCATTAACTTTTAAAAATACATTTCAACAATAGAGATTTAAACACATGTTCAGTAATCCCTTTAACATCAGAGTTATTTGAAAATTAGCAGTCCTATCAACAATGGGAAAGTAAGTTACAAAACTGTATTAATTTAATTTAAAATTTTTAACAGACTTCAGTTGTGCAGCTCAACAGTTAAATGCCAGTCAGAGTACACATAGGTTCAGTTTTGTAAATCATACTATAAAGACGGTAAATATGCCAAAAGTACGTCATTCAGTCAATTTAAAATCAAAACTAACAAGTTACATTTCAGAATTTAAAGAAGATGGTTTATCAACTGACAATAAAATATTATTTTGTAATTTGTGTCAGTGTGCAGTATCATCTACACAAAAGTTCCTGGTGCAACAACACATTACAACTAGTAAACATCAGGCCAACAAACAACTAAATTCCAAGCAGAGACAATTGTTTTTAACACAACCAACAACATCGAATGTAAGATCTGAGTTTAACATCGACCTGTGCCGTTCTCTCATCTCTGCTGATATTCCTCTCTACAAACTAAAGAATAAGGTCTTCAGGGAATTCCTCGAAAAATATACTCAACATACAATCCCGGATGAGTCAACACTTAGGAAGACGTATGCTCCATCCATCTACGATGAGACAATACAGAAGATAAGAGATGAAATTAAAGATAGTTCAATTTGGGTTTCCATTGATGAGACTCCCGACAAAGAAGGTAGACTTGTTGGTAATGTAGTTATCGGTTTGTTAAGTGAACAATATTCTGAACGAATTCTTTTACATTGTGATGTTCTAGAAAAGTGCAATAACAAAACTATAGTTAAACTGTTCAACGAAGCTATGGGTATCCTGTGGCCAAAGGGTATTATGTACGATAATGTGTTATTCTTTATTAGCGATGCTGCCCCTTATATGGTCAAAGCTGGACAAGCATTATCTGTTGTATATCCTAAATTGACTCATTTTACTTGTGTGGCGCATGCATTTCATCGTGTGGCAGAAGTGGTCAGAGACAATTTCCCTAAAGTAGATTTGTTGATTTCATCAGTGAAAAAAGTATTTCTCAAAGCTCCCAGTAGAGTTAACGTGTTGAAAGAAATGTACCCTGAAATTCCATTGCCACCAAAGCCAATTTTAACTAGATGGGGTACATGGCTAGAAGCAGTTGAATATTATGCCGAACATATAGACTCTATTAACAATGTTCTCCTTGCATTGGACTCTGAAGATGCAGTCTCAATTGATACTGCGAAAACAGTTACCTGTGACATAAGTGTGAAGAATGACTTAGCTCACATTCAGCATACATTTTCATGCATCATAAAAACGCTCAAAAGTCTCCAAAATAGGCACCTTTCACTATCTGAAAGTTTTGAAATTATAAATAGTACTGTGGAACAACTGAATCGTGGTAGAGGTAAAGTTGCAGATGCAGTAAGAGCTAAGGTGGACACTGTACTTTCAAAAAACCCTGGATATGAAGAACTACAAAAGGTTGTTGCTGTGATGAGTGGTGAATCAACAGTGAAGATTAACTTGGACTTATCCCCAGCAGACATTGTGAAATTGAATTATGTACCAGTTACTTCTTGTGACGTCGAACGCTCTTTTAGTCAGTATAAATCTATCCTCAGAGACAATAGAAGAAGATTCACTTTTCAGCACTTGAAATAAATGTTTGTAACCTATTGTTATGGTAACAGACAATAAAAATTGTGTTTTGTTGAAACTACATTGGAAGATAAGGTACGTCCATTATATTTTTTGTTTAGTTTGATTAAAATGTACCAATATTTAACGTACATAGTCATTTTTTTATAATTTTAAGTCCATATTTAATTCCATATTTTGGTAAAAATCCATATTTAATTCCATATTTTGGTAAAAATAACTACATATATATTTACATATTTCATATATTTTTAGTCCATATAAATCCGTTCCCTGCTTATTAGCATTGAAATCAACATAACATTCAAAAGATTACATGTAAAATTGGAACGATAAACAATACATTTTGAATACCATAATTATTATGTAGTTCCTAACCTAAATCAAAATGATGCAGGAGGTGAGATGAGCTTAAATGATACAATGAGAAAGTGTTAAGTGAACTTTATATGGGTCAGTATTTGATATTGAAACATTCATTCATTCAATCATTCATTCAGTGTTCTGCCCAAGGGTAGGTCTTTCACTGCAAACCTAGCATTCTCCAGGCTTTCATATTTTCTGCCTTCCTCTATATATGTATATATATACAGGGTGTTTCAAAAATACGGGGCATAATTTCAGGTATGTATTTCCCACATGTAGACAAACAAAATAGTTCATTACAACATGTGTCCGGAAATGCTTTATTTCCGAGTTAAGGCTGGTTCACAATAAACCGGAAACGGAAACGACAACAAAAACGAGAACGGAAATAATGTTAAAATGAATGTATTTAAATGTGAGAATTCACAATAGTTAATTGTGAATACTCACATTTAAATAATTTGTTTTAACAATATTTCCGTTCTCGTTCTCGTTGTCGTTTTTGTTCCCGGTTTATTGCGAACCAGCCTTTATGGTCTTCACAACATTGAAATTCACCGGAACGTTTTTTCTTTCCGCAGGTCGTTGCCGTCAAAGGAGACATTAAGAGGCCACTCTGACAGTGCGAAGGTTACATTCAGTGTTGTGTAGGCGTTAGACTGTGCGACATGTATTCAAATCAAGAGCTGGCAGAGATACACTTCATGTACGGTAAGGCGGACGGCAATGCTGCGCTGGAGTTTGGGATCGTGTTCGCAGGTCAATGAGACATCGATGTGAGGTCTGTATTCAAGCAGGAGGTGGACATTTTGAACATCTTCTGTAATGACAACGACCTGCGGAAAGAAAAGCGTTCCGGTGAATTTCAATGTTGTGAAGGCCATAACTCGGAAATGAAGCATTTCCGGACACATGTTGTAATGAACTATTTTGATTGTCTACATGTGGGAAATACATACCTGAAATTATGCCCCGTATTTTTAAACACCCTGTATATACATACATACATATATATACATACATACATATTCATAGTATTCTGCTTAAGGGTAGGTCTTTCACTGCAAACCCAGCATTATCCAGTCTTTCCTACTTTCTGCCTTCATCTTTGTCTCCGCATATGATCCATATATCTTAATGTCGTCTATCATCTGATATATCTTCTTCTGCCTCAAACTCTTCTCCCGTTCACCATTCCTTCTAATGCATCCTTCAGTAGGCAGTTTCTTCTCAGCCAGTGACCCAGCCAATTTCTTTTCCGACGTAAATAAAAAATTATTTAGACATGATATCTGGATGTGGTTTGCTGCATGTTAATGAGAAACTGTCAAAGTTTTCATGGCAATTTTGTTGGATTGCTGAAATGCGTTTTTTGGTTGCAAGTGTGAATTTTGTTGAAATATGAAATGTGACATTGAAGAAGATGTGGATACCTCAGGAGATGGTACAATGTGTCCACATCTCCACTATCAGATTTCACCAAAATTGACACATGCAAACAAAAAACTCATTTCAACAATTTAACAAAATTCGTATAAAAACGTTGACAGTTTCTGATTAACGTTCAGGAAACCACATCCAGATATGGTGTCTCAATAATTTGTTATTTACATGTGAAGTTGTAAAGGTTTTATGTGGACACACTGTATATTTCAATTATTCTCAATACTGCACGAAATCCAGCAAACTTGTAAATGTAACTTACATTATATTATATTCCCTACAGCTTTGAAAATTAAAACAGCAGACAAAGGGAAGTTACTTCATGGACAAGAAGTAGAGATCAAAGAGGCAGAAACTTAGTTTATAATATCTTCAACTCAGATAACTCCTGTTTGTTACAAGAGGAGAGAGGAAGAGCGATCCAACACTCATCTACGAAAGAGGTTAATACTAATTCTTGTAATTGCCCATTAGAAAAGCAGAAAAGGGACACGTCATATCCAGGCCCTCTCATGTTTCAAACTAACAAGAGAACCTTAAAAAAACTTGAAGTCGAAATCTCAGGAAATATTGTAAATTGAACCTTTAATACAAAAAGAAATCACGTAATATTGCGAAATGTAAATCTCAAACGGCGTACAAAGGAAGCGTAAACTTCTCATTAAGGCATGATGGTTGCCTTTCTGCAAGAAAAATAAGAAAAAAAAAATCGTCTGAATACAGATTGTCATAGATTTGGCCTTAATGGTGGTAGCTTTTTTTAATTTGTACTGAATATTGTATCATATGGTTGCTGAATTAACCTAGAGTAGTTTTACCTACTTTATTTTAAGCTAAAAATTGTTTTGATTTTAAAGACAGCAGCAAGAGCAGCAGCAGCAGATATTGTCTTACATCTTCAATCATGGACAGGGTTCATTTAGGTGAGTTATCTACGTCACAGGATATACAGATTTGCTTCCAAATCTGGGAACCCATGACAAGAATTTTATTACATTCGTTAAGTTCATGATCCTCGACAGCGTTTCAAGCTTCTGTTCTGATCCTATTATGTACTTCTTTATTTATTTATTTATTTATTTATTATCTTATTTACTTCTATATTTATTTTTTATTTGCTTATGTATCTACTTTCTTATTTACTTATGTATTTATTTTTTATTTACTTATGTATCTACTTTCTTATTTACTTATGTATTTATTTTTTTATTTACTTATGTATCTACTTTCTTATTTACTTATGTATTTATTTTTTATTTACTTATGTATCTACTTTCTTATTTACTTATGTATTTATTTTCTTATTTACTTATTTACTTATGTATTTATTTTCTTATTTACTTATGCATTTATTTTCTTATTTACTTATTTACTTATGCATTTATTTTCTTATTTACTTATTTACTTATGCATTTATTTTCTTATTTACTTATTTACTAACGTATTTATATTCTCATTTTCTTATTTACTTATGCATTTATTTTCTTATTTACTTCTTTATTTATGCATTTATTTTCTTATTTACTTATTTACTAACGTATTTATATTCTTATTTTCTTATTTACTTATGCATTTATTTTCTTATTTACTTATTTATTTATGCATTTATTTTCTTATTTACTTATTTACTAATGTATTTATATTCTTATTTTCTTATTTACTTATTTATTTATGCATTTATTTTCTTATTTACTTATTTACTAACGTATTTATATTCTTATTTTCTTATTTACTTATGTATTTATTTTCTTATTCACTTATTTACTTATGTATTTATTTTCTTATTTACTTATGTATTTATTTTCTTATTTACTTATGTATTTATTTTCTTATTTACTTATGTATTTATTTTCTTATTTACTTATGTATTTATTTTCTTATTTACTTATGTATTTATTTTCTTATTTACTTACGTATTTATTTTCTTATTTACTTACGTATTTATTTTCTTATTTACTTATGTATTTATTTTCTTATTTACTTATGCATTTATTTTCTTATTTATTTATGTATTTATTTTCTTATTTACTTATGTATTTATTTTCTTATTTACTTATGTATTTATTTTCTTATTTACTTATGTATTTATTTTCTTATTTATTTATGTATTTATTTTCTTATTTACTTATGTATTTATTTTCTCATTTACTTATTTATTTTATTATTTACTTATTTATTTCCTTATTTACTCATTTACTTATCTACTTATTTATTTATTTATTTATTTATTTATTTATTTATTTATTTATTTATCTATTTATTTATTTATCTATTTATTTATTTACTTATTTACTTACTTATTCATTCATTCATTTATTTATTTATTTATTTATTTATTTATTTATTTATTTATTTATTTATACTAGCAGAGTTCAGGCCGTAGGGTCTTATCTTATACTCTACCGGGTCTGGATGAGGTGAAACTGTCTGCTGAAGGATATACTGGAAGGAATGGTGAACGAGAGAAGAATTCGGGACAGAAGAAAATATCAGATAATACACGACATTAAGTTATGTGGATGATATGAGGAGACAAAGAGGAAGGCAGAAAGTAGGAAAAACTGGATAATGCTGAGTTTGCTATGAGAAACCTTCCTTTGGGCAGAACACAATGAATGAATTAATTAATTAATTATATATACATACACAAAATTGTCGCAGAGGAAATGGCTTATAATTGCGGGGAATCTACGGTGTCATGGTAACCACAAAGCCACCTACAACGATTTTTCTATAGAATATAAAAAAATTCTTAAGTATGGAGTGGTTTGTTTCCAAAACTGCTATTTTGCTCGAAAACCGTTCTGACTCGATGACATAAAAACTTTTCTTTTTTCTTTACACTCCGAATCCAATAGTAAATTTATTTATTTTTTCAATTCCTGCTATTTGTCACTGAAAATCATATTTAAGTGTATGATTTTTTTTCAGGATCTTCTATTTTATTTTTTAAGGTCAAAATTCACCATCTTACATTTTAATTTAGAAATTTGTTGGCAAACTATGTAATATTCTAGAACATTAAGTACATAGAACTGTAGGAGAGATGCTGTGTTACTTCAGAAATACAAATATGAAGACATACGAGCGCGAATTTACTGACTAAACAAACAAGAGAACACACAGTCGCAGTCACCATGGCAACTAGTCTCGCAAGACAGTTCTGCAATACAAAGTACACGTGCAAGTTACCGCTTGTGCGAATGACGGAGTTCGTAAAGACAGATGACGTGTGCCAGCCTTCGTATCTGGTTTTCCATCTCCCAGTGCCTTCAGAAACTTCTTTAACGTTTCAGAAGCGTTGACACGTGTCTATAACACTCACATCAAGCTTCTCCAAGGGCTCTAGATTTTCATTATGCAGCAGCACGGAAAAGGGTGAAGTAATGGAAAACTGACAATTTCTGTGGTTCTTTTATAACCAGAGAAATTTTGTTTTCAGAAATTCAGTTAAAGGAAAAAAAGGATCAATACGATGAATTATTGTTTAGGATGGGGAAGTCTTTCGACTATATTTATTCGTTGGAACTTTTGTTTACCGATTTCACTGTTCTTCAAATTAGACTACCTTATTATGTATAATGCTTTATTCAACTTTACACACAGGGCTTTCATCTCAAAACTTCCCAGTTTAAATAACTAATTATTTAAATTGAATTCAACTTCAAGAAAAAACACGTCAAATTAGACATTGAGGGGGAAGTCTGAAACCAAACTTAATAACATTATAGATTTCACCCCCCACTTCAGCCACCCCCACTTTGAAATTTCAAATGGCGCACCTATATTTTTATACTTAAATATTGAAGAGCATTCAATTGTTTATACACATCATTCATTTGTTTTCGCAGCTTTTGTTTTCTATCGTCGCCTGGCAACCTGTATTTTTATTATTATCAGTTGATTGTGGGATTAAAACACAGCTTATTTTGTGTAATTTCCTAAATTTAATCAATAGGGATGATTTATGTTCTCTCTTGAGGGGTGTACACTATCTATACTAATAATACATTTTATTTTAGTAGGTTATTTTACGACGTTTTATCAACAGCTTAGGTTATTTAGCGTCTGAATGAGATGAAGGTGATAATGCCGGTGAAATGAGTCCGGGGTCCAGCACCGAAAGTTACCCAGCATTTGCTCATCTTGGGTTGAGGAAAAACCCCGGAAAAAGCTCAACCAGGTAACTTACCCCGACCGGCAATCGAACCCCTAATAATAAATCTGTAGCCGAAATTTTTCTGGTAATTTTCGATTTTCCACAAATAATATTGGTCCTAACATACATAATTAACCACCCTGAAACCGAAAATCGCTTTTTTGAAATTTTTTTTGTATGTCTGTCTGTCTGTCTGTATGTTTGTTACCTTTTCACGCGATAATAGCCAAACCGATTTCGTTGAAAATTGGAATATAAATTAAGTTCGTTGTAACTTAGATTTTAGGCTATATGGCATTCAAAATACATTATTTAAAGGGGGGTTATAAGGGGGCCTGAATTAAATAAATCGAAATATCTCGCTTATTATTGACTTTTGTGCAAAATGTTACATAACAAAAGTTTCTTTAAAAATAATTTGCAATAAGTTTTATTCCTTGAAAAAGTTTGATAGGACTGATATTTAATGAGATAAATGAGTTTTAAAATTAAAATAACTGCCATCTAAGGCCGTGTAATGAAAAAT